>NW_020948208.1:0-16789 GCF_900497805.2 Vombatus ursinus | reverse complement strand
AGAGGAGAGGAGAGGAGGGGAGAGGAGGGGAGGGGAGGGGAGGGGAGGGGAGGGGAGAAGAGAAGAGAAGAGAAGAGGGGAGAAGAGAAGAGAAGGCCTAGCATAGATACTTGTGGTATACCTACCAAGGAACATGACATGAAAGATGAACCAGACACTGAGAAGAAGTGACAGAGAGAAGGCAAGTAGGAAGAGAACAAAGAGAGAAGAGTGTCAGAAAAACACAGAGGAAAGAAGATCCAGGAGGAGAGGATGATCTCCAGTGCTAGATGCTGCAGAGGGATTGAGAAAGATTAGGGTTGAGGAAAGCCCACCAGATTAGGCAAGTACAAGTCTGCTTGGTGTCAAGCACGGTGCCACACACTCTATGTACCACCTGCTCTAAAATCTCTGCTACTGGGGAAGGTTCAGATTGGTGGTTGCTTGAGCTCAGGTGTTCTGAACTGCAGTGGGCCAAAGCCAATAAGGTGTCTTCACTAAGTAGTACAGCAGTGGGGTTACATTAGGAAGCAGGAACCACCAGGCTACCTAAGGAGAGGTGAACTGACCGAGTTATTAAAGTGGATCTGGTCAAACATCCACAGTGATGAGCCATAAGATTGGGTCAGTTAGTGATAGCTGAACTTCCAGCCTGGGCACATTAGGAAGATCCAATCTCAAAAGAAAGAAAGAAAGAAAGAAAGAAAGAAAGAAAAAAGAAAGAAAGAAAGAAAGAAAGAAAGAAAGAAAGAAAGAAAGAAAAGAAAAGAAAAGAAAAAAGAAAGAGTCCATTGGTAACTTTGAGGAGTACAGTTTCAATTCAATCATGAGGTTAGAAGCCAGATAACAAAGGGTTAAGAAGTGAGCAGAGCAGAAGTGGCCTCAGCAAATGTTTAAAACAAAAAGCTTTTTCTTTCCTAGAGGTTCAATCTGAAAGGGGTGAAAAATATAGAGTGATAACCTGTGGAACCCCTGGATAGTTCTTCCCAGGTTTACTGTATTTCTGTCCTGTGCCTCCATACCGTGGGAATGTAATCCAGATGGATTCACTCTTTAACCAAGTTCTTTTAGCACTAAGATGTGCCAGCATTAAACAAAGAAAGCCGCTCTTTAATCTTCTAATAGTTGGTCAACAAGCATTTGGTGAGTGCCTACTATGTGCCAGGCACTGTGTTAAGTATTAGAGATACAAAGAAAGACAAAAACAGAACCTGCTTTCAAGGAGCTCACAATCTAATCTAATCTGCAAATAAGATGTACAAACAAGATGCAGACAGGATAAATTGGGGGTGATCTCAAAGGGAAGGCACAAAGATTAAGGGAACCTGGGAGAGGCTTCTTGCAGAAGGTGGGACTTTAACTGAGATTTGAAGGAAGCCAGGGAATCTAGGAGGTGGAGATAAGAAAGAAAGCCAACAGCCAGTGAAAATACTTGGAATTGGAAGGTGGAGTATCTTGTTCAAGGAATAGCATGGAAGCCAAGGTCACTGGATTGCAGACTACATGGAGAGAGATACGAGTAAGAAGACTGGACAGATGGGAATGGGAGCAGGTCATAAAGGACTTTGGACACCAAACAGAGTATTTAATATGTGATCCTGGTGGTAAGAGGGAGCCACTGGACTTTACTGAATGAGGAAAAGGCTAATATGGTCAGACCTATATTTTAGGAAAATTAATTCAACAGCTGAGCAGAAGATTGACTGGAGTCAGGGAGAGCAACCAGTAAACCATTGCCATAGCCCAAGTATGAGGGTGGTGAGCACCTGCCATGGCAGCTATAGTAGCAGAAGAGAGGAGGGGATATATATGAGAGATGTTATAAAGGTAGACATGAGAGGAGTTGACTACTGATTGGATATGGAGGCAGGCTGAGAGAGAGTGAGGAGTTGAAGATGGCATTTGAATTTTGAGTCAGGGTGACTGGAGAAAAGATGGTGCCCATAACATATACTTTCCACTGGCCTTTACTTCCCCAAAAGGATTTCTAAAAGCAATCCTATAGGAAGACTTGAATACAAAATGGTGTCTTGTAACAAGTCCTCACAGCTCTAGCACACCTAGATCACACTTTCACATGCAGGAGGAGCTCATGTTCCTTCTTCCTGGGAGTTGGGCCATTTTTACAAGAAAGGGAGAGGTTTCAATGATGTTGCTAGTGTCTAGGCCCCCTTGCATTGACATTTTGTGCATACTAGTGGAGAAGCTACTGGCCTTCCCAGATCCCAAAGATCTGGGAGGAAAGTGGAATGTACTGACGGGAGCAGTAGTGCAACCATCAGGGATGAGGGCCCTGCTTGCTCTCATGTTAGGAAAGACAGGCAGCCTAACTTACATGGTGGAAAAGCCTTGCAAAGCCCAGCAGAATGCAGAATGACTTGAAGTGCTGAGGTCACAGAAGCAGCTGGAGATTCTGCCAAACTGAGCCCTCTACAGCTGAATGGCAGAACTGTGGTGCAACCTGGCACCAGGACACCACTGACTCTTCACCTGCTTAACATCTCTCCATTCAGGTAATGTGTGAAAGAAATCAATCTGATTTTGGAAATATGCTTCTTTTTATCAGTTTTTATCTATTTTTAAAATTATTTTTATTTCATCAAATATTCCTCAATTATATATTAAATTAATATTATATATAATATAATATAATACATTAAAATAAAAATTTAGCATTCATTTAAAAAATTTTTAAGTTCCAATTTCTCTCCCTCTCTCCAGCCTTTCCTCCCCCCTTCATAAGGCAACACTTTGATAAAGGTTATACATGTGAAGTCATGCGAAACATATTCCCATATTAGCCATGTTGCAAAAGGAAACACGAAATAAAACAAGAAAAATAAAGAAAGTAAAAAAAAAAAACAAATATGCGTCAATCTTCACCCAAATGTTTCTCAGTTCTCTCTTTGGAGGTGGATAACATTTTTCATCTTGAGTCCTTTGGAATTGTCTTGGATCACTGTGTTGCTGAGAATTGCTAAGTAGTTTAAGGTTGAGCATTGTACATCATTGTTGTTACTGTGTACAATGTTTTCCTGGTTCTACTCACTTCACTTTGCATCAGTTCACATATATTTTCCCAGGTTTTTTTCTTTTAATATCCTGCTTGTCATTCCTTATATCATTACAATCGTATACCACAACTTGTTTAGCCATTCCCTAATTGATGGGAATCCCCTCAATTTTGAATTTCCTTAGCATTGTTATCAATATTTTTGTACAAATAAGTCATTTTCTCTTTTCTTTGATTTCTTTGGGATGCAGACCTAGAAGTGGTATGGCTGGGTCAAAGAGTATGCACAGCTTTATGGCCTTTTGGAAATAGTTCCAAATTGTTCTCCAGAATGGTTGGAGCAGTTCATAACTCCACCAACAGTGCATTAGGGTCCTAATTTTTCCACATCTCCTCTAGCATTTGTCATTTTCTTTTTCTTTCATATTAGCAGTCTGATTGTTGTGAGATGGTACCTGAGAGTTGTTTTAATTTGCATTTCTTTCATCAGCAGTGATTTAGAGCATTTTTACATGACTACTGATAGCTTTATTTTCTTCTTCTTAAAATTGCCTCTTCATATCCTTTGACCATTTCTCAATTGGGGATGGCTCTTATTTTTATAAATTTTTCTCAGGTTCCTATATATTTGAGAAATGAGGCATCTATCAGAAAAAAAAACTTGTTACAATTTTTTCCCAATTGGAAATATATTTCTAATAGATAAATAAGCTACTTTGTGACACAGTAAAGACAGTTGCCTTTAGTAATTTGAGCTGTTTCAAGGTGGAATGAGCAGCCTCAGAAGACAATGGCTTTCCTCTCAGCAAAGGTCTTCATGATAAGTTTGACTGACCATTTATCAAAGATGCTAAGGAGGCTATTTCCATTCATAGTAGCTGCCTCCTGATGACCATTGCAATCATGGGATCATGAGGTGCTTAAAGACCTTGGGGCAATAATGCCGAAGACCTGTGAATTTCACTAGGTAGTGACCTAGTTGGAATGTCAGAAAAGTTTTCTGGTAGTGATAGTTCAAGGAGTTAAAAATAGGCTCAGAAGATGGCAGGATTTAGTACCAGAGAGCTGCAGATCATTTAATCTGTTGTGTTGTTGTTGGTGGTGTGTGTGTGTGTGTGTGTGTGTGTGTGTGTGTGTGTGTGTGTGTGTTTGGCTAAGCAATGAGGTTAAGTGACTTGCCCAGGGTCACACAGTTAGTAAGTGTTATGTGTCTGAGGCTGGATTTGAACTCAGGTTCTCCTGACTCCAGGGCCGCTGCTCTATCCACTGCGCCACCTAGCTGCCTCCAGATCATTTAATCTGACTGTGCTCTGTCTTCCTCCTTCTCCCAGTCCTATTCTACAGGTGAAGAAACTGAGGCCCAAAGAGGGCTTGCTCTTGGATTAGTGTTCTCATAGTATTTGCTTGAGGTGTGGATAATCAGTATGTGGATTCTCCACTTGGCAGTTGATTCCAGGAAAGTTGTGAAGTATTATTGACTGCTGTACAAAGCTTACCGGAAATGCTCTGGGCTTCTTTATTGTCATCATGATCACTTGGTGCCTGCTAACAGTGCTGTATTCTTAGGGTGGCATGCTTCAATATATCAGCCTAGTCACAGAGAACATCTGAGAATGCTGCGTCCTGGGGCTAAGGGTGGGGTAGGTGGTTTGGCTCTCCATGTTTTATCCGGACCATAGGAATAGATTGAACTAAGGAAACACCCTCTTCCAGGGAAAGCAGAGGGGGCCAAGCCAGGACTGTGAGTACCCACATGGGGGAGCTGCAGGCTCCTCCTCTTCTGGAGAAAATGGGGTTTGGGGCAGCAGGGATATTTTTAGGGGCAGATGCATCTTGGTCAGGACAAATGTTGGTTCTCACAGACCCCAAGCAAAGACAAGACCTTGGCAGCACATGGAAAGCTGCTGGTGCCAAAGGTCACTGATTTCAAGTCTATTTTCCCAACTGCAGCCCAGATAAGATCAGGCCCTGGCTCTGGGCTGGGTCAGGGAGCAGCTCTGTGCACAGCTGAGGACATCTCTTTCGCAAGATGCCCCCTTTCAGAGCCACCCTCATTCACACATTGCCTGGGTCCGAGGATCCTGCTGTCAATGAGACCAGGACGTGAGGAAAGAAATCTTCCAGGGGAAACGTTTTCTTCCCTCCCTGCACACTGCCCTTCTATAGACTGTGCTCACATCCCTGGGGGAGTTTTTGAGAGTTCTCTGCCAGAACGCCCATTTAGCAAATGAGTTGCTTGGGTCCCCTCCCTGGGCCTGAGGATTTTGAGATGTGTAGTCATACAAAAATGTACCATTCTTGAATTACAGCCCTCCTGGGAGCTAAGCAGTGATGAAAATTTGGCTCAAGTGAACTGTGCTGCAGAAGGCAAGTGTGGGTCTCATGACGTTCTGAGGGTGGGTGAGGAAAAAGTAAGGGCCCCTTAGTTTGAGAGAGGGAACCAGGACATGCTCTTGACACTTGACACTTACTAGCTGTGGGACCCTGGGCAAGTCACTTAACCTACATGACTTCCTGGTGATACTAGTGGTCTTACCCGGATCAGTCTTATAGGCTACAGGGAAGAAGGAAAGGAAGACAGGGAAGAAATTCCAGGCTGTCATGTACCAAGGACCATGGCAGATCCCTTATATCCAGGAGCCTGCCTGGCCTTTTCCTTTCTGCATCAGTGGTTATTTTCCAGAGCAAACTGAGTCACCATAAGGTTAGCAATCAGTGTTCATGAGTAGATGAGTCAAGAGAGAGATAATAGAATAGAGCAAGCTGGTAGGGGCTGAGAACAGAAGACTTTCCTGCCAGTATTAGAGATTGCCGGTCAGGAGGGGAAGGGACCTTGAAGAATGTCTAGACCAGCTCCTCATTTTAGAGAGGGCAAAGCAAGGCCCAAAAGAGGAGGAGCCATGGGACCAAGGTCGCCCAGGCACAAGATGACATCCTGTCTTCATCCCTGGGCAGGAGGAGAGCAGGGCAGAGGGCCTCCAGGGGTGTCTGGCCACATCTTCACCCTTGTGTCTTGGCTTCTCCACTCAAGGCCTCTATGAGTCCTCAAAGGTTTCTGTGGCTCATTCAATGACATCAAATTCTTCACATGGACCTTGGGGAATAATGAGCAGTCTAAGGCTTCCTTGGGATTCTTGAGCTGGCCTCATCATTATTTGCTTTTAAATCATTTTCCTTAGAAAACCTTTGTCCTTCAGGTATCTACAAGGGACCGTGGGATGCTTTGTCCTTGAGCTTGAGAGAGAACTCAGAGTTTCAATTTCTGCTGTAACATGTGATTCCATATCTTTGGGGGCCTACCATGCCAGCAGGACTCTCCTTGCTCTTGAGAAGCAGTAGAGAGAGAGCTCCACCACCTGCCATGGGGAGGGGAGGCCATCACTAGGGGCTTCACCTGTCTAGTCTTCACTCTCCTCATCTGTAATATGACATGGTTGTACTGCATCATCCCCATGACCCTTTCTGGTTTCTGAAGCCGTGACTCTGTAGGCAGGGTGGTGTGATGGGTAAAGCACTGGGCTTGGAGTCAGGAAGACCTGAGTTCAAATCCAGCCTTAGACTTTTACTAACTGGGTGACCCTAGGCAAGTCACTTCACTTCTGCCTGCCCCAGTTTCCTGAACTGTAAAATCAATTAATCAATGCTTATTAGCACCCACTATGTGGCAGGCACTATACTAAGTGCTAGATGAGGCTAAGAAACAATAATAAATAAGAACAAGGATAATAGAAGCACCTACCTCACAGGATTGCTATGAAGATCAAATAAGGTCATTGTAAATGTGCCTGCCACACACTGGGCACCATAGTATTGGGAGGGGGAGGGCAGACTCATTTCTTCTTTCTTGATTTTGTTTTTATGGATTAAGAAAACAAATGAAAACAAGGATTTTTCAGGGATTTCTGATCATAATGACCATGGGCATCAGAGGTCACCAAACATGGCTCTAAATAAGCCATATCACTGAAGGGCATTGAGGCCCTGATAACAGAGACAAGAGCTTGGTTGGTGAATGCCTAAACATTGTGTGCCAGGCAGCACACTCTGTTCTTAAGGCAGAAGGGAGCAGGGGTTAGGATGCCCACAGGTGGGAGTGCTTGGCAGAGGGAGCAGGGGGCATGGTGAGTATAAGCTGACATACTGAATCCTCAGGAGGGAGCTGTGAGCTGGCAGAAGTCAGTGTGTGTATGTGTGAGTGTGAGTGTGTGTGTTTGAGAGAGTGTGTATGAGTGTGAGTGTGTGTGAAAGTGTGTGTGTGAGAGTGTGTGAGTGTGAGACAGCGTATGTGAATGTGAGTGCGTGAGAGAGTGTGTATGTGAGTGAATGTGAGTGTGTGTGAGAGTGTGTGTGAAAGTGCTGTGAGATTGTGTGTATGAGAGAGAGCATATGTGAGTGTGTGAGAGTATTGTGAGTGTGTGTATGTCTGTGTGAGAGAGTGTGATGTGTATGAGAAAGTGTGTGTGAGTGTGAGTGTGAGTGTGTGTGAGAGTGTGTGAGAGTGTGTGAGTGTGTGTGTGAGAGAGTGTGTGAGTGTGAGTGAGAGTGTGTGAGTGTGTGTGTGAGAGTATGTGAGTATGTGTGAGTGTGTGTGTGTGAAAATGTGTGAGATTGAGAGTGTGTGCAAGTGTATGAGAATATTGTGAGTGTGTGTATGTCTGTGTGAGAGTGTGTATGTGTGTGAGAAAGTGTGTGAGTATGTGTATGAGTGTGTGTGAGAGAGAGTGTGTAAGTGTGTGTGAAAGTGTGTGAGTGTGAGTGTGTGAGAGAGAGTATATATCTAAGTGTGAGTGTTTATGAGAGAATGTGTGAGTGTGAATGTGTGTGAGTGTCTGTGTGAGTGTGTGTGTCTCAGGAGAGGGCAGAGCCATGGCATCAGGAACTGGATGACATGCCTGCCATCTTTGACTGAGTAGAGGGCCTCACCCCCTGACCAGGGCCCCTGCATTGGCACAAGCTGTTCCCTGACGTCCCCTGAACTTTCATTTTAACTGTGTAAACCTGAAGAGTTTTCTAAAAAACAGCATCTCTCTCATGTGGATAGACAGCAACTGGCTAATGGTGGTGGTGCTATCCAGGCAGCAGGTGCCATTGCCAACCCCCATTCAGGGATGCATGTCTGGGCTAAGGGCTCTTTTAAGAGAATGAATTTCCTGTTGGAATTAGCAGCAGACTCACAAACTGCATCGTCAAAGGAGGTCCAGTCCCAGCCCTCCCAATGGCCTGAAGCGCTGGCTTCTGGCTTTGGCCTAGCGCAGACTTCAGGGTGATGAAGCATCAGTAGGTGAGCTCTGGTAGTGTATGTCAGAGCAAGAGCCTTGGATGCTTAGTACAGACATGCTTCTGAAGGGCCCAGGGGACTTGGGACAAAGGATTGGGAGCATTCACTTTCTTCTGTGGAAGGTTTTCTGTTCTAAGCATGAGGTATTGGGTGGGGCTCTTTTGTCTTCATTATGCTGTTTGACCAATGCCCGCTCATTTGCCCGCTAAAGAAAAGGGTTCTGGTCCCTGATGGAAGCACCTTGGGGGTAAGAGTGCTGGCCTAGGGGTTAGGAGACTCAGGTTCTAGACCTAGCCCTGTCACACCTGAACTTTCTGGTTTCTGATAAATCATCCTCTCTGGGGTGTAAAGTAGGTGTATTGGACCACATGCATTCTCTGTTCTGGGTCTAGGATGCTCTCCAGGCCCTAGGCATGGGTACTTCAGCTTTGGGAGCCCATGGGCTAAGCATCAGTGGCATAAGACTTTGTCTAATAGACACGTGACTGCTAGAAACAGTCAGATGTTTGTGTATCTGAGTTAAGCAAATCCTACCAACAGACTCAATAATTTGCATTTCTCCAAAATGCCAGTTTTCCTTAATTGTAATTAACCATACCTGGCTTGTAATAGATTCAACAAACTTGGGCCTTTGATGGATGGTAAAACAAATCGACTGTTCCCCACCCCTGCCCCTGCCCCTCTAAAGTCCTTGAAGGAACTGGGGACCTGCTTGCTAGGGATTTTGAATTCTGAGAATAGTGCGCCTGACTGAGGTGCTCCAGGGGTGGGCTTGAGGGTGCCCTTTGCAGTAAGAAGAGGGAAAATGAGGTCAGGGAGTCTCTTGTAGATCAATTGGTGGTGTCCTCTTGTTTCTGACCCTTTAAAACTGGGCTGCTTGGACAGGGGATGACCCCAGGCCACTAGACATGGGGATGGCTTAGGGCCTTTGGGAGACAGCCCTGGCAAGTCCTAGGTCTCATTTTCTACTCTGTAGATGAGGAAACTGATACTCAAAAGTGTCAGTCACTCATCCAGGGCATAGTAACTGGGAAGTGTTGAATGGACCTAGGATTTGGAAGCTGGGTTCTCCCACATCCAAAGCCACTGTGGCCATCACTCCCCAGCCTGATACATCATCAGTGTAGTTCATTTACATAATAATTAATGAATAGGAATAATGAATAATAGGAAAGAGATGCAGACTCATTTACAGTTTCCCTTTTTAGTTAAACTGAGGATTAGAGCAGGCCTGGGACTGTTAGGTGTCAGTCAGAGAAGGAGGTATAGAAGGGCAATGGCTATGCAGTCACTATTCTCAGCATCACATAGACCTGATGTCCTCAGTCCCTTCCCTTTTTTCCTTTATTAATAAAACCAAGGTAATGGAGAAATGTTAGTGCCCTGAAATGTTCTTCTAAATACAAATATCAAAGAAGGAAAGAAGAAAGGAAGGAAGGAAGGAAGGAAGGAAGGAAGGAAGGAAGGAAGGAAGGGAAGGAGGGAGGGAGGGAGGGGGGGGAGAAAGAAAGGAAGGTGCCTTAAAAATGTGTGGGTTTTGGTTAGGAGACGGTCTGCTCCAGCCTTCCAAAGGATGTTTTTGGCAGGTGGAGGTCAGGGCAGGTGGTATCAAGGTAGGAAGGCTGGTAGTGAAAGCCAGAAAGTAGTGAAGCATCTGCTGTCTTGGCGATGTTTGAGGGGGCTTATTTGTAGGGTGACAAGTTGTGTAGCCAATGATGCTCCTGAAGGCCACCTGCCCCCTAATTACAGGATGGAAATCTGTACCAGTGGAGGCAGTGTCCATTCTGATAGACTCACTATGCCTTCAAATGAGGACAAAAGTCAAGACTTCGGATAAGATGCATCTGGTTATAGCTACAAGGACAGTGCTTTGTTCATCTGCCCTATTAGGGACAGCTCTTCTGGTCCTGGACCTGATTGTTCAGCCTGAGGTGGGGGTAGGAGTTGGAGACCAAACACTTCTTCCTTTGTTCCCTTTCTTCTTTCTGCCCCTCTTCCTTCTCCTCTCCTTCCTCCTGCCCTTATGGCTCTCCTTCTCAATTCCTGTTTTTACTTTCTTCATGAATATCTCCATGGGGATCAAGGAGCTAGAGAAATAAGAGAAAACACTCCTCTCATTGGTAGCTTGATAAAATGATAGAGTGTGTGAGTTCTGAGCAAGGGCTGGGGGCATTGAGCCTGTCGGGCCAAATGAAATCTGAGAGTTAATCCAGAATTGCTGCTGGGCAGTCTGCCCCTAGGCCCTTGGCCCAAGTAATCAGCATAGCTGGCTTCTCTGGATCACTGCCTGGGTCATGGCGTTAGGGTTCTAGAGGCTGCTCGGCTGAGTTGGGCTTGAGCAAGATGGCGCTCCGAGTTGAGTAGAAATGGGACTCTCTGAGTGAATATTGTTAATAAAAAGCTCTCCAAACATTTGGGCAGGGAGTCCTAATGTACAGTACAAGGAGTCCACCTTCTATTTGATCAGTGCTGAGGAGGGGGATTCCCCTTCCACTCCCTCCCTGCACCTCAGTGGATTCTTTGAAAATATAAAAGCCTCTTATTGCATAACAGCATTTACAGAGTTGATCTTGTCATTCTCTGTCTCCAAAGCTATTACAAAAGTCCCTCCACAAAAACAACCCCCCCCAAGCAGAATTAAGGTGAGTGCACTTTAATTTAACTAAAAAATGAGGCAACCTGCCATCCACCATTCCAGGAGAGGAGAACAACTATTCCTGAGTCACCGGGACCAGGGTGGAGGTGGTGGGAGCTCGAGGCTCCGCCACTGGCAGAGGTAGACTCCTTAAGCCCCTAACAGGTGATTGACAGAGCAACACATCATCCCAAGGTGCTCTGAGATCCTAACCCCTCCCTTCCAACTACAGAATAAAGTTGCTAGAAATACAAAACACTGAAAAACTAAAAAGAAAAAAGAGGAGGATGTATCCAGCTCTTGGAATTTTACAAAGTGCTTTACCAAAATTAGGTTATTTTACCCTCACAAAACCTTCTGGGAGGTAAGTGTTATTGTTATCCCCATTTTACAAATGAGGAAATTGAGGCAGAGGGAGATTAAGTGACTTGCCAAGAGTCAAATAGCTAGTTACTGTCAGAGGCAAGATCATAGCTCAGGTCTTCCCGATTCCAAGTCCAATGCTCTGTCCATGGTAGCCATCTAGCTGCCCAAACAAACAAGTAGATAAATACAGGAAGGAAGGAAGGTTTGCATGGATGAATAAAGAAATGAATGAATGAGTGAATAGACAGATAAGGGAATATATAATGATTAGAGGAATTAATAAGGGGACAAACAGATAGGTGACAAATGGATGAATAAGCAAACAAACAGATAAACAAACATAAGCCAATCAAAAGTGAATGACTCCAGGGACAGCTAGGTGGTGCAGTGGATAGAGCTCCAGCCTTGGAGTTAGAAGAACCCAAGTTCAAATCCGGGCTCAGACACATAACGTTTGCCAGCTGTGTGACCCCGGGCAAGTTACTTAACATCGATTATCTCACAAAAAAAGCAAAAGAAAATGAATGAATCCATCAATCAATGTATCATGAGTGAGCATTGGGGTCTAACAACATGAGTGCCCAGACAATCAGCTACTCCATGGAATCCACTGAAAATGCCCCATCCTTGGTGTGCTCTCAGCTCTGCTTCTGCCATGTTTCCAGCCTTTCTCTTTCTCAGTGGTCTCATGCAATCTACACCTAGTCCCAGATCAATACCTCCAAGGAAAAGATCTCACAAATTTGCTCCCACTGAGGTGTGGCAATGACAGAAAGCTTAAGGTCTCATCAGTGACAACTACAAGAGAATTGGAAATCTGAGACTTCAGATTCAAATTCTGAAGTTAAGGCATCAGCCGGAAGGTGGAGAAGGACTTAGGAAGACTAAGAACTTCCTTTTCTCCTGTAATCATGCTCCATAGACTTACAAGGCCAGGCCTGCTTTCTAGACAAGCTAGAATGTTGGGCCCTAAAAACAGTAAGGTGAAACTTAGTACACATACCTTGGCTTCAAAATGTCCATTTTGCAAATACAAGAGAGAGGAGTCTTTGCTAGACCTGGTTCATCTGGGGAAAATTGGGATGAGCAGTGGAGGTAGAGCATATAAACTCTACGTAAGGATGTAGCAGCTAAGAAAACTTAAGCAGGAACAGGAACTTGCCCAGAATGAGAAAAACGAGCACCCATCCATTGTCCTCTGCTTGGTCAAAGGGACCACACCTGGAGGGTGGTTCAGGTCTCTATGGGACAGCTCAGAAAGGACAGAAGTAAAGGGTGCAATGTGCTCAGAGGGTGATGCCCAAGTAAAGGGCCTTGGGGCCATCCATAGGAGAATGGAGTATGAGGGGAAGGTCTGGAGCCACTTTGCCTGGAGAAGAGCAGGGGATGAGTGGGGAAAGTGATGGCTATCTTGGAACATCTGAAAGGCTGTCATCATGTGGAAGGTGGGCTAGCCTTGCTCAGTTTGACCCCAAAGGACTGAACTAGGATCGTTGCCTGAGGGATAGCTTTAGACACAGTAGAGGTCAACTTCTAACTAGGAGGCCTGTTCCAAGGTGGCCTGGCCTGCCTTAGGAGCCAGGGGGCTCCCTCTCATTAGTGGTCACTAAGCAAAGGTGTGATGAGCAAAGCAACTGAACCAGATGCAGATAGCCTCCAGAGGCCCTTCAACTCTAAGACTAAGGTTCTGGAACTGAACTGTGCACCTCTGGCTAGCTGGGGCCTTGAAACTTGATGCAAACACATCAGTAAAGTCATAGAGAAAAAGTCCAAACCAATGAAGCCATTTCTGTCCAACACTGGGCTCCTTGGAGAGATGGCAGTCAAAGCAGGTGCAAGGAGAGGGGAGGTAAGAGTCAAAGGGTTACATTCTTCCCCTGGAAAATTGCATCCTTGTTCCTCAGGGCTGCTGAGAACACTGTGTCTCTGCTGCTTGGGGAGGAGGCAGCTTTGGCCAGCTGGGCGAGCAGCCCATGGTTTTCGCTGATTGACGGTCTGGTAGGATGTAGATTGTTCTCATGCTGTCTGGCTCCTCCTAGTGCCTGAAATCCTCTGAAGTCGGCTTCACGAGATGGTCTTCAGGCTTGTCATCTTAGTGGTGGGGCAGCTAGGAACCCTGCCCTCTCCTCTTCCCCTCTCTTCCTGCTGTGTCTTCTTCCTCAGTTGGGGCTGTTGGGCATTTGGGCAGATGAACTCAGAGGGGTTACACAGTGCCAGGACACAGCCTGGTAACAGAGAGGAGTGGAGTCTCTGCCCTCCTGTTCAGTGGGAGCTGTTCTTTTCCTTGATCACACCATTTCCTTGGATGGTCTCAGAAGTCATCTTCCTGAGCCTGGGACTTGGCTAAGATTGGAGAGCTAATAAATCTCAGGGCAAGGACCAGCACCCAAGTCCCACTACATTATCCTGTGTCTCAATTTGTGTAGGGTAGGCCTGGATTTATCCTTGAGATGGCTTTCCTAGCACTAAGTGAGGTGTAACTTTAGTCTCTAGGGGGCACCAGAGAGCCCCTTGCTGTCTGGCCATCTTCCAAAATGGTGCTCAACCATTGTATTGTAATCAGCTAATTTACTTCCCAGATTAAGGTGGCAACCAGAATGAGGAGTGTGAAGCAAATCTCCCTCCCCTTCAGGGACATCTCTGTATGGCTTTTGCAGACTGGAAAGTGGTTTGATTGTCCCTTTATATGCCTGACAGAATTGCACTTAAAAATTTAAATTTAAAGATTAAATGACTCCTGTTGTGCGGACATGACCAGTTTGATCAGCCCTCATGTTGGACCATTACATTAATCCTGGCAGTGCATCTCAAGACCGTGGGAAGCACTGCATTGAGGTCCACATAAACTCTTCAAATACTTTGACATTGAGATGTTGACATCATTGTTTATCCATGTGTCAGTACTCAAATGGACCTCTGATGTGTGGTTGTGCTCTACACTAGTGCAGATCTCAACCTGTACAAGTTTTCTCACCCTGTATGATATTTGTCTATATCTTTCTGACTCCCTGGCCCCCCTCCCCATTTCCTCATCCCCCACAACTGAGTATCTGTTCAGCCATCTGGAGGGCCTCTGTTGGCTCTTCAGTGATCACCCTGCTGTACCCAGGTAGCCTGTAGCCTGTCCATCTGTTATCCCTCCTGCACACTACCTGCCTAACCCATTTCTCTGAAAAATGTTTTTATCCCAGTTCCGATACTTTCAACAATTCAGCATACTCCCAGATTGTCTTTCCCAGCTGCCTGGCCAGTGAGTTTCGGGAAAGGCAAATTTATCTAAATGTTAACCAAATCCTAGTTAATTAGGATTGTAAATCTGCTGCCAAAAAAAAGAAAAGAAAAGAAACAATGCATTCCACCCCCAAATTCAAATGTCATTTGAATAATTGCTTTTCTGAATTATGCACTCTATTATTCACCTAAAAAGATCTTAGTGTGGGAAGAGACTTAGGAGGTCATTGATTCAACTTATCCCCAAACAGGAATGCCCCCTCAGCATCCCTACCAAGTGAGTATCTAGGCTTTTAAATGTATTTTTTTAAATAACATGCATTTATGTTCTCTCCCTCCCAGTTCTCCTCTCCCACTTAAAGAAAAGAAGAGAAAAGAAAAACAAAATCCTTGTAAAAAGTATGCATAGTCAAGCAAAATGCATTCCTGTATCGGCCAGGTCTAAAATGCATCTTTCTCTATCTTGAATCCATCACCTTTCGGTCAGGAAATACACAATGGGGATGAGAATTATTAAGTCTTTCGAAATGGATTGTTTGTACAATATTGTTATTGTGTGAATTGCTTTGCTCACTTCATTCTGCATTTGTTTATACCAGTCATCCCAGGTTTCTCTGAAATCATACATTTCATCATTTCTGACAGCACAAGAGTGTCCATCACGTTGATGTGCTATTCCCCAATTCGTGAGCACCCTCTGCATTTCTAGTTCTTTGCCACCACAAAGAGCTGCTATGTTTTGTATGTATGCACCCTTTTCCTCTTTCTTTAATCCCTTTGGCATATAGATCTATCTAGTCATGGTACGGTTAAGTTGAAGGGTAGGCACAGTTTCATGACTCGGGATATAATTCCAAATTGTTTTCTAGAATTGCTGGACCAATTCCCAGGTCCACCAGTAATGCATTACTTTTCCCTTGGCCCCTCCAGAAACTGCCATTCTCTTTTTTATTTTTACTTTTTGGCATCTTACAATCTAACAAGTATGAGGTAGAAAGTCAGAGGAGCTTAATTTGCATTTCTCTAATTATTAGTAATTTGAAGATTTTTTTCATATTACTGTTGATAATGGTGATTCAGTCTTCACTTGAAGACCCCAAACTGAAGGAAACCCAATGCTGAAGTGGTCCATCCCATTTTTGAACAGTTCTAATTGTCAAGAAGCTGGGTCCTTTCCCACCCTATTCCCCAAATCAAGACTAAATTTCCCTGTCTGTGACTCCCACTCATTATCCCCCCCTTTTCCATCGATAGCCCTTCAGATACTTGAAGACAGCTATCAGGTTCACCCTAAGTCATTTCATCTATATGCTAAACATGCCCATCTTCTTCAAGCTATGAAAGAGAGTCATACAACAACTAGGGGTCTATACTGTTTGACTCTACATTGAATAGACACTACTCCAGAGGTCTTCCAAATTCCCAGAAGATATAGAACATTCTTGAAATGAACCCACTTTCTGTGCATGCCTGTGGCTCTAGGGGAAAAAAAGATTGTTTTCCATACCCTCTGCTGATGGGCAATAAGCCCACCCCAGCTAGGGTTCTACAGCTCCAGGGTGTAATGAATGGAGCATGGCCAGCACCTCCCCCTGCCTCAGAGAAGAACAATTAGCCACTCCACTAATCATAGCCATGTGCCCACTCATTTGTTTGTTTAACCTACATCTCTGTCTTCATTACCACCAACTGGACCTTTGCACAATCAGGGAGGAAGGCCCATAGTCCTTGGGCATCACATGGGGATGTTATTCCTATGTACTTTGTGACTTTCAGTCAACATCTGCCTAGTCCCTATGATCAAGCCACGAGGGCTAACTGAGCCAACCAGATGACCATCCTTTGTCAAAAGGCTTGAATGTGGCTGTAGCCATGGAATAGCTCATGGCACCTCTCCCTGCTTCTTTTCTTACACATAGACATTAGTGTGCTTAGATGCATGCATGTGTGTGTGTGGACTTGGTCCCTCACACTGCTGCCACTATTTAGCAGTACATAAATTCTGTAAAAGCAGGCATCTTGACTGGGGCTTTTAGGACTCCTCTATTGTACACTCACGCGAGTGTGCACACACACACACACACAGCTGATGGGCACAGTCAGACCTAAAGACTCACCCATTAAAGAACTACAGATCCTGGCTTCACCTTCCTACTTTGGAGCTGTGTCTGTGTATGATGTCTGGGGAGTGGGCTAGGGGAGGATTAAGCACATCCCGAGTTTCCCTGGCCTCATACTAACAGAGAAAAACTTCGGACTGGTTTGGAGGATGAGATGGAGGCTAAAC
>NW_020948207.1:0-10801 GCF_900497805.2 Vombatus ursinus | reverse complement strand
GGTCAACTTCTTAGTCACCGCCCAGATTTAAGCCCCTTCCCCCCCCCCTTCACTAGGTCACAGCTAACCCCTAGCAGAAAGTGAGGGATACCTACCTCTAAGGCTGGTCATGCAAGTTCATTCCTGTCCTACCAGGTGATCTGAGATCTTAGGTGCAAAAGGACCAGGGAAGGGCAAGGCGTGATTTCTGCCTTAATCCAAGGCCCAACTTCGTCATCCACATGCCCTCATTTCTCATTAGTTTGTCAATATCACGTGACAGTGTGACACCTGGCCCAAAGTGGTCAGACACAAAGGGCTGGAGAAACTGCTCAAACTTAAGTCATGACAGCACTAATTAATGGGAAGCATCATCACCCGGCTCTCAACACCTCCCGGGCCATCACGGGGTTCTTTCCAATTAGGGAAGAAGACTCAGGAAGTATGCTAGGTTCTCCCCAAAGAGCTCCCCCTTCACCCTGCTTCTTCCTCGCCTTTGGGCCCTCACAGCCCCTGGGCCATGGGACCGGACTAGAAGCAGTGGTCCAAGAAAACTGAAGCCTTTGCAGTGGGCCAAGAAAACTGCCACCTTACCCATCAAGGAGCATTAAGGACAGGATGTTCTGACAAGGGAGGGACGTGGCTGGCTGAGCATTCCCAAGCATTCTTGTTTTGAGAAGGACAGGGAGGGTAGCTCATCGGAACCAAACTGGGCAGCCAGAGAAGTCAAAGAGATTTAACAACACCCTCAGTTGACTGAAAAATAAATAAGAGCTGCCATGTTGGAATGCGTAGTGAGGATGGAGGGAAGAGATGGGTGGGAAGGGCAGGGAGGGATGGGTTGGGATCCAAGGCACTGTCTCTATTACGAGCAAAGTCAGTTTTCATGGAAAAGAATCTTCACTTGCTAGAGGGCACTAGATGCCTCTGGGGCCAGCTGGGCATGGGCCCAGTGGTCTGGACCATGGCCCTCACTTTTCCACCTTACAAGTCAAACAAGGACAGAGTAGTGACCGACAGCCCTCCCTAGAAACTAAGGCTTACCTTATTTCATGGGAATACACTCAGCTCATTTTGCACGGCTCTAACTGAAGATCTAATCTCACAGGAAGGTCTTTGGGGGAGCAGGGGGATTTCTTTGTTCTTGTTTTTAACATTTCGGGTTTGCTTTATGGTCCCTCCCAGGGGTGGAAAAAAGAGGATCCAAGAACTTTACTTCTAAGACAAAATGACAGCTGTCAGCTCTCTGTCTTATCATGGTGCTGGGCACATAGTAGGTGCTTAATAAATGCTTGATGACCGACTGTCTTTGGTTAAAGTAATGGTAAGAATGTTAGACGAGTTCAAATCCCAACTCTGGAGTCCACTATCTGTGTAACCATAGACAAGATCCTTATCCCCTCTGAGCCTCAGTTTTCAGATCCGTAAAATGGGGAGGATAGGTGAATCAAGGGTCAAGAGGAAGGGAAGAAGGACATCAAGTATTTATTAAACTTCTATCATGTACCAGGCACTGTACTAAGCACTTTTCAAATATTATCAAAGGGACAGCCTCTCGGAGCCTCAGTTTCCAGGTATGTGGTGAGGATAATCCAGCAAGGAACAAGAACCTTAACCTCCTTTAGCCTCAATTTCTGTATCCATGGAATGGAGATAACCAATCCTAAAGCATGTTAAGTTCCTACTATGTGCCAGCCATCGTGCTAGGTGCTGGAGATACGCAGAGAAAAATGTCTGACCTTGATAGGTTTACACTGAATTGGGGAACACAACGTATAATGAGAGACAGCACAGAAAGCTACCCCTCAGAGGTAATGAGAGAATGTATATAAAATACTTTGCAAACTTCAAAGCAGTATAAGAAATGGCCGTCAGCATCATCCCTTCTCTGGGTAATAAATACAGCATCCCCCAACTATGTGCAGTCCTGCATGTAGATCCCAGCATCTCTAAAGAGTTTCCCGAATGTCCAACCAGCAAGTTGGGCTACTAACTCCCCCCCAAAGCATTTTTACATTCAATGAGTACAGGAACCCCTCCCCCCCACCACACACACACAAGTAACCCCCAGTTCCCTAAGATACTGAAAGTCTCCTTTTCACAGAAGCATGCCTTCATGGGCCAGGCAAACCCATCCATCAAAACCCCAGTGAGACTTCCTGTTTAAAGCTGAGGATTGACTCAGTGAACTGGCCAGGCTGGCCTATGTGACACCTCAGCCTTATTAACGATAATAACAAGAACAACAAAGTGAATAACAAAATTGTTTTTAAAAAATCTTAAAGAGCAAATGGAGGGGAAATTAGGGTTATAATGGAAGAGCACCTCGTGTCTGAGCCCTAATATACCTACCGCCTTTATGACAGGCCTGTTTACTCAAACATCGCACAAATTAGAGGAAAACGACAGAGTCATTCTCTTAACAACAGATTGGATTCCATCATTAAGACCATTAAAGTCTAGAAAGATTTTTTTTTCCTCCTTATTCGTATCACAACCATCTTTGGACTATTCTTTTAAATGGATAAATATAATAACTACAATGATTCTAAAACTCAATTCTTGGGGCTGATGAGGCTACAGAGGAAAGACACAGATTATCCCAGGGATCTTTCATAAACCATAACTCACTCCTCAGCAAGCAAAACAAACCATCTCATTATATGGAAAGGCAGCCTACCATGGTGAACAGAGCGTTGGACTTGGGAGTCAGGAAGCCCTAGACTGAATTCCCATCTCAAAATTAGTAGCTTGAGCGAGTGACCCTGGGGTCAGCTAGGTGGCATAATGGACACAGCTCTGGGCTTGGACTCAGGAAGACCTGAGTTCAAATCTGACCTCAGACACTTACTAGCTGTGTGACCCTGGGTTAAGTCACTTACCCCTGTTTGCCTCAGTTTCCTCATCTGTAAAATGAGCTAGAGACAGAAACGGCAAACCACCCAAGTATCTTTGCCAAGAAAACCTCAAATGGGGCCATGAAGAGTCCAACATGACTGAAAGGACTCAACAGCAACTGGTGACCCTGAGTAAATCACTGACCTCATCTGCTTTATTAGATCATGGGATCACAGAGGTTAAAGTTGGGAGAGACTTTACAGGTCATCTAGTCCAGCCCCCTTGATTTACAGAGAAGGGAACAGAGGCCCAGAGACATTAAATAACTTGCCCAAAGTCACAGAGACAGGAAGTGGCAGAGATGCTCAATTAATCTCTCATTCTCAGTATCCTCATCTATAAGGAATGGATTGTAATAATTCCTGAAACACTTAGACAAATGAAGGTTACTTTGTAAACCTTAAAGTGAAGGAATTACAATAATTGGCATGGGGATAGGTCCTCATCATCCGCCCCCCCCCCCCCACTAAGAGGGAGAGAACACTATAGAATCTCCATGCATTTGGCACCTCACTTTAGGCTCTCAAGGGCATAGGCCCCTGGGAAGAAGGAAAAGGGCCTGGAATCAGCCAGAGGGGTAAAAGCTACTTCCTGAAAGCTATGTTGCTAGCCGTGTTGGAATCCCAGAACCTTAGAGTTAGATAACCTTAGAAAAAATTGGTTGCTCCAACACATTCAGTCATGGCAAAGCCATTTAACTTAGTAAATAATGCCCTAGATTTAGAGATGGAAGGAACCTTAGAGGCTGTATGGTCCAGTTGACCTTCTTTTACAGATCAGGAAACTGAAGCTCAGGTTGTTTTAAGTGATTTAGGATCATAGATCTAGAGTTGGAAAAGCCCACAGAGATGGTTTGGTCCAATTCTCTCATTTTACAAATGAGGAAACTGAGGGCCAGGGAGTGACTGACCTAAAATCATATAGGCAGTAAGCCCCAGAGGTGGGATTTGAACCTAGGCCTGCTAACTCCAGAGTCTACCATTGGGCCTTGCAGCCTTCATCTTTTGAGCTTCATATATAACAGATGCGGAACAATCTTTGTAATGCTCACCTTACAAGGTTATAGTCAAGAGTGCATTTTGTAAACCTTGAAACCTATGGAAATGTATATTTTATTACATTGTGGAGCACCAAGTTCTCCTTCTATACCATAGCCTCCCCAACCACTCCCAACTTCCGTCCCCCCAAGGCAGTAGAGTGAAGGCTGGGCTTTCTCAGTTCCAAAGGCCACAGCATTTTAGCAGGCATTTGGGCATTTCCTCAATGGTCTAGAGGAGAGGCCAGGTTCTTCCTTCAGGCTATACTTTCACCATACCCCTCCCCAGACACAAACATGCAGAAAAGTCATAGTTGATTTCCAGATGTAAAAAGTCAACCTAACCTTTCCCCACCCTCCACCCAGAAGTCCCACCCCTAGGCATTCTCAGTCCAATACCTTGACATCATCCAAATTTCCCAGCTTGATGGGACCTATGTTAATACTTGTTCCAAGATGCCAATAACTTTTTTATTCCAAGGACCTATGATTTCATTGCCCCCACTCTGAAAAGCACTACCAGCTTACAGCAGTAGTACTTGGTCTCGCAATCCTAAATTTAATTCTATTGGAAGGAAAATGAACTTTTAATGTACATGGGGAGGGGGGGAAGAAGGGGAATAAGTATTTATATATCACTGACTATGTTCCAGGCAGTGGGCTAAGCACTTTTACAAATATTATTCCATCACTGGATAGAGGACTTTCAAGTATTTCTGATGAAAAGACCAAAGCTGAGTACAAACTTTTAAAGGCAAACACAAGAATCAAGAGAAACCTAGAAAGGTAAATTTATTTAAGTGATTTGAAGAGGCTTATACGATAATGTAGTGCTAACATTCTACTAGGAAGAAAACCAATGCGTGTCCTTTCAGAATTTTAATGTATTAAAAGGATATGAAAGAAGTTACACAAGAAAAACAGAGGAACTTGGATTGAGCTGATTCAGTTCTGAAGGTTTTAAGAGAAGAAAGAAGGGACGGTAAAAAGAATGGTTGAGAGCACCAAGGAGGAAGAGGGAGGTGGGATCTCATAATTTGAGTTCCTGAAGAATATGTAAATTTGGAGAAAGGGATGGGGGAACCAGGTATGTCTTAACTGAAATGTCTAAACACACACATCCTTTGGTGTAGAAATATATCAGACTCAACAGAGAAACAAATTGGGAATGAGAGGATAAAGAGAGAGGAAAATATGGGGAAGGAATAGTCAAGAGCAAAAGAAAATTCTTGATCATGGCGGTGAGGGGGGTGGTACTAAAAGGAAAAAGAAAAAGACTAGACTCTAAGTTGGGTGCCTATCAGTTGGGGAATGGCTTAACAAACTGGGCATAAGAACATGACAGAACATTATCACAGTGGGGCTGATGAAAGGGACAATTCCAGAGAGTCCTGGGTTAGTGTAAATGAATGCAGAATAAACTAAGCAGAAAGAGGAGAATAATCACCTCAAGAACAGCAGCAGCGGCATGGCGAAGAAAACAGCTCTGAAAACAGCCTCAAAGCAAGAGCCAACCACTCCCCTGAGGATCCATGAAAAGTGTGAGACACACCTCCCAATAGAGAAGAGGTGGGCTCAATGTACAGTAAGAGTCAGATATATATGAGAGAGACAGAGAGAGAGAGAGATGATTCAGTGTTAAGTTAAGACTTGCCTACGGTCGCACAGCTCCTAAGTGTCTAAGGCTGGATTTGAACTCCTGACTCCAGGGGCAGTGTGTGTATGTGTGTGTGTGTATATATATATGTGTGTGTGTGTGTGTGTGTGTGTGTGTGTTTGTTTGGACTTGGCCCACTGGGTGGATCCATTCTGCTGGACCCCGCTGATTTGTTAACAAGGTTATGGCATTCTTTCATTCTCTTAAATTTTAATTCATGATGGGGGAGATAGGGTAGGTAGGATTTCCAAAAAAGAAAAGGACCACTGTAATTTTTTTTTATACACAGAAGGAAGTTCAGAAGGAAAATATAGACAAGCAGGACAGTTATGAAAGTAACAAGTGGAATTTATATTTATTCATAACATATATTTATTATTATATCCTTTTTAGAAAGTCATATGAAATGGAGATTCACAATCATTCATATGATCTTTTTTTTTTCATTCTGCTGTATATATGGAAATGTTCAGACGTGTGTTGTTAAGTTCAGAATTTTAAAAACCAGGATCACCTCCAATCCACCACTCAATAAGCATTTATCTCGTGACTACTACGTACTGCCCACTATGCTAAGTGAGGTAGATGAAAAGACATCGAGGCATCATCAAAGATAATAGGTAACATTTACATAGTGTTTACTATGTGCCAGGCACTAGGCTAAGCATTTTACAATTATTATTTCATCTGGTCCTCATAACAATCATTGGAGGTAAGAGTTGTTATTAACCCTATTTTACAGATGAGGAAATTAAGGCAAACAGAAGTTGTGACTTGCCCAGGTTCACACATCTACCAAGTTTCTGAAGCTGGATTTGAACTCAGGTCTTCCTAACTCCAGGCCTGGCACTCTATCCACCTTAGCTAAGGTTCTGATGCTTCTGTTTCATTAGCATATGGAAATCTCCTACACAGCAGGTGGTAGAGATCAAAATTCTCCGGTGCAGCACCATGAACCATAATAAAAATCACACATTTCTGAGATGATATTTTAAGGTTTCATAAACCGATTTCTTCATGTATGTCATTGTTCTCACCATTTTACAGATGAGCAAAATGAGACTTAGGGAGTCAAAGGGAGTTGCTCAAAAGCCATCCACCTAGTGACAGAGGACAAGATTGGAACCCAGGTCCTTTGACTCCAAATAAAAGTGTAGCCAGTATTCAGACTGAGTCAAGTCATGTTGACAATCTCTTAGTAAGTATCTACTAAGTCCCAGACACAGTGCTAAGAGCTGGGAATATAAAGGTGAAAAAGCCTCTGCCCTGAAGGGGATGGAGATCCCCCTCTAATGCAACAACATGCAGACAACTCTGTTCCTACAAGATACAGACAAGATAAAATGAAGATAAAAACAGAGGGAAAGCACTGGCATTAAGGGGAATTGAAACTTTCAGAAGCTAAGGAGGGAGAGATCAAGGTGGAGAGAGTTCCAGGCATGGGGGACCAGTGAAACACCAATGGAAATGGCTCGAGTACGAGACAGAGTGTCATGAATGTGGGAAGAACATCAAGAAGACCAGTATCCCTGGAAGTCAAGGAGCACATGTGAGGGAGTAAGGTATACAAAGATGGGAAGGAAAAGAAGGGACAGGGTGAAAAGCCATGCAGAAGTTATTAGATTTAATTCTGAGCGACTGAAGTTGATTGAGGCGGTGGGGTGGGGGCTATCAGGAAAGGGTAATGGGGGTAACCTGAACTTGGGAAGGTCCCTCTGACAGTTCAGTGGAAGATGGACTGCAGCGGGGAAAGGCAGGAAGCAGGGAGACCAACCAAGGGCCTATTGCAATAATAGTACTTAATAAGAGTAAGCACATAATAAAAGTTTGTTTACTTGACTTGATTTAAATGCTAATATTGAAAAACATCAACAAACAACAGATAGAGGACAAGCTAGGAAGACTTGGGTTCAAAGTCCCACTTCCGATATAATATTGACAGTGATCCATACATATTGACGATGACCACCATTGGTAAAGGAAGTCTCCTAGACTAATAATAATAATAGCACCCCCATTTTACAGATGAGGAAACTGAGACTAGGAAAAAAGGTTAAGTAACTTGCCCAAGATCACACAATTACTAAAGTGTCTGAGGCAGGATTCAAACTCTGGTCTTCCTTGACTCCAAGTCCAGCACTCCACCTACTTTGTTACTTAGGTCACACAGGTCCACTCCCTATGATTGTTGTTATTATCATCATCTCTTGTACTGGGTTCTTCTATGGCCCAATGAACTGAGACCACCTTTAAGTAAACTTTTATGCTCCATAGTAACTCCAGGCTACCCCACAACAGAATAAATTCTTGCTTCTCTTGTAGTCAACAACAATAGCCCAGAAAGGAAAAGAGAAAAACAGGTAGATGGCTTACTCGCAGCATCCAAGGTATTGGTTTCTCCAAACAGCATGACTGGCACTCCAAATCCCAAGGCAGCTCCCGAATCGGCAAATCTCAGAAAAGTCTGGGATCTTCTCTGATCCTGGAACTTCCCTCCTGCTCCCAGAGTCAAGATGGCCCTTTTCCCAAGGGCTGAGCGAAAGACAGCCTGGTCCATTAGATGAGTACCAAACAAAGCTTCATACCATTATGGTATTAGTATAGGAGTGTGACTCACTCACACAGGGTGTGGACAAACCTCTCCAAGCTACCCAAAGAAAATGGAGCTCAAGGCAAAGGTAAGACCCCTTATAATGCAATTCAATCAATTCAATTCAACAAAAGCTTATTAAGCACTTATTGTTTACAAAATATAATGAAGATTTGATCACCAAAGAAACCAGAATCTTTCACACTTTGGGTTCATAGGTTTGGTCGGTCATCAATAGCATTTATTGATTTTTTACTATAAGATGCTGGGAATTCAAAGAAAGGTGTACATGGATTCCTGTCCTCAGGGACCATTCTAATGGTGGAGACAACAGGCAAACAACTACATACATCCAAAATATACACACCTCCCTACGATTGACGGTGACTACTTCTCTGTGGAATTATTCAGAGAGCAATTCTCATGGCGCCATCCAGAAAAAACTTATACATTCACACCCTGGGCCTCTAAGTCACCTTCTTAACTAGGCTTCAAAGCTCAACTTCAAGGGCTGGTTCCCACAAAACGTCTTTCCTGATCCCCCACATTGTCAATACATCCCCTTCTGAAATTATATGATATTTATTTAATTAGATTCAACCAATCAGCAGGGACACAGTAAGCTCACAATAAATGCTTGTTGAATTACATTCTAAGTAGTGCTGGGCTGGAAGCCAAGAAACTGGGTTCAAATCCCATCTCTGATACCTATTGACTGGGTGACCCCTGAATTTCAGGGAGCTCTCTGACACTCTAAATTATTGACTAGCTACTGCAGTGGGGTTCCAAACCTCCTAATTAAATCACAGGTCCTTGACTAGAGAGCTAAACTTGGCCAAAGACTGATTTTTGTCTTTTGTTTTCCCAGCCCTAACATTGCCTTGCTTAGAGTAAATGCTAAAGGAATGATTAATGGTTAATTGAATCCAAGTTGAGATCCAAGAAGAGGTTTTTTGGGCCAAAGTAACCTACAGTCAACCCGTAATCATTTATTCAGGATTAATATATGCCCAGCACAGTGCTAAGGGGATGGTACAAGCATTTATTAAGCACCTACTTTGTGCTAGGGATACAAAGAAAGACAAAAACACAAACACCTGTGTTCTTGCCTCGAGGAGCTCACATTCTTTTGAAGGAGATAACATGTAAGTAATTATGTACATGCAAGATATATACTGTGCTTGCCATGGCTTTCTTCGAATCTCTTCTGTGGGAAACCTTTCCCAGGCCTCTTTAGTACCTCCCCTCTGACACTATCTCTCCCATATATTCTGTAAATGTCTTGTTGTTTAGTCACTTTTCAGAAGGGTCTGGCTCTTCATGAGTCCATTTGGGGTTTTCTTGGCAAAGATCCTGGAGTGGTTTGTCATTTCTTTCTCCAGTTCATTTTACAGATGAGGAAACTGAGTCAAACAAGGTGAAATGATTTGTCCAAGGTCACACAGTTAGTAAGCGTCTGAGGCCAAATTCGAACTCAGGTCTTTCTGACTCCTGGACTGGAACTCCATCCACTGCGCCACCTAACCTACCTACATTTATTTTATTTGTACATATTTTCTTGTATGTCATCTCTTATCATTAGACTGTGAACCCAAGAGCAGGTACACTGTTTTTACTTTCTTTTTATCCCCAGCACTTAGCCTAGTGCCTGGTATGTAGCATGGGCTTAGTGAATGCTAGTTGACTACAAATGGAACACATGACCAAACCAAGAATTTTGCAAGAAACTCCCAAAATAGCCACAAAAGAATTCTTGCTAACTCATGAGGTTAAGATTGAGAGGCTGGGGGGCAGCGAGGTGGCGAAGTGGATTGAGCACCACCCTGAAGTCAGGAGGACCTGAGTTCAAATCCAGCCTCAGACCAAACACTTGACGCTTACTAGCTGTGTGACCCTGGGCAAGTCACTTAACCCCAATTGCCTAAAAAAAAAAAAAAAAAGATTGAGAGGCTGGAATAGTCAGATTTTCTCCTGGCATCCATGCAATGCCAAGAGAGCTAGAGGAAGGGTCCCCACCTTGTGAGGTAGGTCCCTGTTGGGGGACTCTACTTACTGGACAGGGCCAAGTAGCACATGGTGAGAAGGAATGAGTGATTTCCTATTTGCTTAGTGTGCCTACATCCATCAAAGCACTGAAACTGTGGGATGGAATATTTGCCTTCACTGGGAGTATGATTGTTTGGGTGACATTTTAGCTGGAGAGTCAACAGGTTAAGGTACCAGGGGTGGTGAAGGACTTTGAGGTCATGACATAGGAGGTCCTGGTCCAACTAGCTGGGGATAGTTGGCCTGAAGAGTAGATTTTTGGGAGACAAAATAGCTGTCTTCAAGTATATACAAAGTTGTTAAGGGGAAGAGGGAGCAGACCCGATGGCAGAAATAGAAACAGGAGGAGGTTGCAGAAAGGCCAAGTTCATTTAGTCTGGATGTCAGGGAAAACTTCCTACACTCAGAAGGCTCCCAGAGCAGATGGGGCTCCCTCAGAAGGCCAGGGATGCGCCCTCTCTCCCTCTTCTCCTTCTCCTGTCTCTCTGCTCCCTCTTCTTTCTCTCTCCTCTCCTCTTTTCTTCTCTCCTCTCTTGTCTTCTCTCCTCCTCTCTCTCTTTCTCTTTCCATCTCTTTCTGTCTCTCTTCTCTGTCT
>NW_020948206.1:0-10799 GCF_900497805.2 Vombatus ursinus | reverse complement strand
GGTCAACTTCTTAGTCACCGCCCAGATTTAAGCCCCTTCCCCCCCCCTTCACTAGGTCACAGCTAACCCCTAGCAGAAAGTGAGGGATACCTACCTCTAAGGCTGGTCATGCAAGTTCATTCCTGTCCTACCAGGTGATCTGAGATCTTAGGTGCAAAAGGACCAGGGAAGGGCAAGGCGTGATTTCTGCCTTAATCCAAGGCCCAACTTCGTCATCCACATGCCCTCATTTCTCATTAGTTTGTCAATATCACGTGACAGTGTGACACCTGGCCCAAAGTGGTCAGACACAAAGGGCTGGAGAAACTGCTCAAACTTAAGTCATGACAGCACTAATTAATGGGAAGCATCATCACCCGGCTCTCAACACCTCCCGGGCCATCACGGGGTTCTTTCCAATTAGGGAAGAAGACTCAGGAAGTATGCTAGGTTCTCCCCAAAGAGCTCCCCCTTCACCCTGCTTCTTCCTCGCCTTTGGGCCCTCACAGCCCCTGGGCCATGGGACCGGACTAGAAGCAGTGGTCCAAGAAAACTGAAGCCTTTGCAGTGGGCCAAGAAAACTGCCACCTTACCCATCAAGGAGCATTAAGGACAGGATGTTCTGACAAGGGAGGGACGTGGCTGGCTGAGCATTCCCAAGCATTCTTGTTTTGAGAAGGACAGGGAGGGTAGCTCATCGGAACCAAACTGGGCAGCCAGAGAAGTCAAAGAGATTTAACAACACCCTCAGTTGACTGAAAAATAAATAAGAGCTGCCATGTTGGAATGCGTAGTGAGGATGGAGGGAAGAGATGGGTGGGAAGGGCAGGGAGGGATGGGTTGGGATCCAAGGCACTGTCTCTATTACGAGCAAAGTCAGTTTTCATGGAAAAGAATCTTCACTTGCTAGAGGGCACTAGATGCCTCTGGGGCCAGCTGGGCATGGGCCCAGTGGTCTGGACCATGGCCCTCACTTTTCCACCTTACAAGTCAAACAAGGACAGAGTAGTGACCGACAGCCCTCCCTAGAAACTAAGGCTTACCTTATTTCATGGGAATACACTCAGCTCATTTTGCACGGCTCTAACTGAAGATCTAATCTCACAGGAAGGTCTTTGGGGGAGCAGGGGGATTTCTTTGTTCTTGTTTTTAACATTTCGGGTTTGCTTTATGGTCCCTCCCAGGGGTGGAAAAAAGAGGATCCAAGAACTTTACTTCTAAGACAAAATGACAGCTGTCAGCTCTCTGTCTTATCATGGTGCTGGGCACATAGTAGGTGCTTAATAAATGCTTGATGACCGACTGTCTTTGGTTAAAGTAATGGTAAGAATGTTAGACGAGTTCAAATCCCAACTCTGGAGTCCACTATCTGTGTAACCATAGACAAGATCCTTATCCCCTCTGAGCCTCAGTTTTCAGATCCGTAAAATGGGGAGGATAGGTGAATCAAGGGTCAAGAGGAAGGGAAGAAGGACATCAAGTATTTATTAAACTTCTATCATGTACCAGGCACTGTACTAAGCACTTTTCAAATATTATCAAAGGGACAGCCTCTCGGAGCCTCAGTTTCCAGGTATGTGGTGAGGATAATCCAGCAAGGAACAAGAACCTTAACCTCCTTTAGCCTCAATTTCTGTATCCATGGAATGGAGATAACCAATCCTAAAGCATGTTAAGTTCCTACTATGTGCCAGCCATCGTGCTAGGTGCTGGAGATACGCAGAGAAAAATGTCTGACCTTGATAGGTTTACACTGAATTGGGGAACACAACGTATAATGAGAGACAGCACAGAAAGCTACCCCTCAGAGGTAATGAGAGAATGTATATAAAATACTTTGCAAACTTCAAAGCAGTATAAGAAATGGCCGTCAGCATCATCCCTTCTCTGGGTAATAAATACAGCATCCCCCAACTATGTGCAGTCCTGCATGTAGATCCCAGCATCTCTAAAGAGTTTCCCGAATGTCCAACCAGCAAGTTGGGCTACTAACTCCCCCCCAAAGCATTTTTACATTCAATGAGTACAGGAACCCCTCCCCCCCACCACACACACACAAGTAACCCCCAGTTCCCTAAGATACTGAAAGTCTCCTTTTCACAGAAGCATGCCTTCATGGGCCAGGCAAACCCATCCATCAAAACCCCAGTGAGACTTCCTGTTTAAAGCTGAGGATTGACTCAGTGAACTGGCCAGGCTGGCCTATGTGACACCTCAGCCTTATTAACGATAATAACAAGAACAACAAAGTGAATAACAAAATTGTTTTTAAAAAATCTTAAAGAGCAAATGGAGGGGAAATTAGGGTTATAATGGAAGAGCACCTCGTGTCTGAGCCCTAATATACCTACCGCCTTTATGACAGGCCTGTTTACTCAAACATCGCACAAATTAGAGGAAAACGACAGAGTCATTCTCTTAACAACAGATTGGATTCCATCATTAAGACCATTAAAGTCTAGAAAGATTTTTTTTTCCTCCTTATTCGTATCACAACCATCTTTGGACTATTCTTTTAAATGGATAAATATAATAACTACAATGATTCTAAAACTCAATTCTTGGGGCTGATGAGGCTACAGAGGAAAGACACAGATTATCCCAGGGATCTTTCATAAACCATAACTCACTCCTCAGCAAGCAAAACAAACCATCTCATTATATGGAAAGGCAGCCTACCATGGTGAACAGAGCGTTGGACTTGGGAGTCAGGAAGCCCTAGACTGAATTCCCATCTCAAAATTAGTAGCTTGAGCGAGTGACCCTGGGGTCAGCTAGGTGGCATAATGGACACAGCTCTGGGCTTGGACTCAGGAAGACCTGAGTTCAAATCTGACCTCAGACACTTACTAGCTGTGTGACCCTGGGTTAAGTCACTTACCCCTGTTTGCCTCAGTTTCCTCATCTGTAAAATGAGCTAGAGACAGAAACGGCAAACCACCCAAGTATCTTTGCCAAGAAAACCTCAAATGGGGCCATGAAGAGTCCAACATGACTGAAAGGACTCAACAGCAACTGGTGACCCTGAGTAAATCACTGACCTCATCTGCTTTATTAGATCATGGGATCACAGAGGTTAAAGTTGGGAGAGACTTTACAGGTCATCTAGTCCAGCCCCCTTGATTTACAGAGAAGGGAACAGAGGCCCAGAGACATTAAATAACTTGCCCAAAGTCACAGAGACAGGAAGTGGCAGAGATGCTCAATTAATCTCTCATTCTCAGTATCCTCATCTATAAGGAATGGATTGTAATAATTCCTGAAACACTTAGACAAATGAAGGTTACTTTGTAAACCTTAAAGTGAAGGAATTACAATAATTGGCATGGGGATAGGTCCTCATCATCCGCCCCCCCCCCCCACTAAGAGGGAGAGAACACTATAGAATCTCCATGCATTTGGCACCTCACTTTAGGCTCTCAAGGGCATAGGCCCCTGGGAAGAAGGAAAAGGGCCTGGAATCAGCCAGAGGGGTAAAAGCTACTTCCTGAAAGCTATGTTGCTAGCCGTGTTGGAATCCCAGAACCTTAGAGTTAGATAACCTTAGAAAAAATTGGTTGCTCCAACACATTCAGTCATGGCAAAGCCATTTAACTTAGTAAATAATGCCCTAGATTTAGAGATGGAAGGAACCTTAGAGGCTGTATGGTCCAGTTGACCTTCTTTTACAGATCAGGAAACTGAAGCTCAGGTTGTTTTAAGTGATTTAGGATCATAGATCTAGAGTTGGAAAAGCCCACAGAGATGGTTTGGTCCAATTCTCTCATTTTACAAATGAGGAAACTGAGGGCCAGGGAGTGACTGACCTAAAATCATATAGGCAGTAAGCCCCAGAGGTGGGATTTGAACCTAGGCCTGCTAACTCCAGAGTCTACCATTGGGCCTTGCAGCCTTCATCTTTTGAGCTTCATATATAACAGATGCGGAACAATCTTTGTAATGCTCACCTTACAAGGTTATAGTCAAGAGTGCATTTTGTAAACCTTGAAACCTATGGAAATGTATATTTTATTACATTGTGGAGCACCAAGTTCTCCTTCTATACCATAGCCTCCCCAACCACTCCCAACTTCCGTCCCCCCAAGGCAGTAGAGTGAAGGCTGGGCTTTCTCAGTTCCAAAGGCCACAGCATTTTAGCAGGCATTTGGGCATTTCCTCAATGGTCTAGAGGAGAGGCCAGGTTCTTCCTTCAGGCTATACTTTCACCATACCCCTCCCCAGACACAAACATGCAGAAAAGTCATAGTTGATTTCCAGATGTAAAAAGTCAACCTAACCTTTCCCCACCCTCCACCCAGAAGTCCCACCCCTAGGCATTCTCAGTCCAATACCTTGACATCATCCAAATTTCCCAGCTTGATGGGACCTATGTTAATACTTGTTCCAAGATGCCAATAACTTTTTTATTCCAAGGACCTATGATTTCATTGCCCCCACTCTGAAAAGCACTACCAGCTTACAGCAGTAGTACTTGGTCTCGCAATCCTAAATTTAATTCTATTGGAAGGAAAATGAACTTTTAATGTACATGGGGAGGGGGGGAAGAAGGGGAATAAGTATTTATATATCACTGACTATGTTCCAGGCAGTGGGCTAAGCACTTTTACAAATATTATTCCATCACTGGATAGAGGACTTTCAAGTATTTCTGATGAAAAGACCAAAGCTGAGTACAAACTTTTAAAGGCAAACACAAGAATCAAGAGAAACCTAGAAAGGTAAATTTATTTAAGTGATTTGAAGAGGCTTATACGATAATGTAGTGCTAACATTCTACTAGGAAGAAAACCAATGCGTGTCCTTTCAGAATTTTAATGTATTAAAAGGATATGAAAGAAGTTACACAAGAAAAACAGAGGAACTTGGATTGAGCTGATTCAGTTCTGAAGGTTTTAAGAGAAGAAAGAAGGGACGGTAAAAAGAATGGTTGAGAGCACCAAGGAGGAAGAGGGAGGTGGGATCTCATAATTTGAGTTCCTGAAGAATATGTAAATTTGGAGAAAGGGATGGGGGAACCAGGTATGTCTTAACTGAAATGTCTAAACACACACATCCTTTGGTGTAGAAATATATCAGACTCAACAGAGAAACAAATTGGGAATGAGAGGATAAAGAGAGAGGAAAATATGGGGAAGGAATAGTCAAGAGCAAAAGAAAATTCTTGATCATGGCGGTGAGGGGGGTGGTACTAAAAGGAAAAAGAAAAAGACTAGACTCTAAGTTGGGTGCCTATCAGTTGGGGAATGGCTTAACAAACTGGGCATAAGAACATGACAGAACATTATCACAGTGGGGCTGATGAAAGGGACAATTCCAGAGAGTCCTGGGTTAGTGTAAATGAATGCAGAATAAACTAAGCAGAAAGAGGAGAATAATCACCTCAAGAACAGCAGCAGCGGCATGGCGAAGAAAACAGCTCTGAAAACAGCCTCAAAGCAAGAGCCAACCACTCCCCTGAGGATCCATGAAAAGTGTGAGACACACCTCCCAATAGAGAAGAGGTGGGCTCAATGTACAGTAAGAGTCAGATATATATGAGAGAGACAGAGAGAGAGAGAGATGATTCAGTGTTAAGTTAAGACTTGCCTACGGTCGCACAGCTCCTAAGTGTCTAAGGCTGGATTTGAACTCCTGACTCCAGGGGCAGTGTGTGTATGTGTGTGTGTGTATATATATATGTGTGTGTGTGTGTGTGTGTGTGTGTGTGTTTGTTTGGACTTGGCCCACTGGGTGGATCCATTCTGCTGGACCCCGCTGATTTGTTAACAAGGTTATGGCATTCTTTCATTCTCTTAAATTTTAATTCATGATGGGGGAGATAGGGTAGGTAGGATTTCCAAAAAAGAAAAGGACCACTGTAATTTTTTTTTATACACAGAAGGAAGTTCAGAAGGAAAATATAGACAAGCAGGACAGTTATGAAAGTAACAAGTGGAATTTATATTTATTCATAACATATATTTATTATTATATCCTTTTTAGAAAGTCATATGAAATGGAGATTCACAATCATTCATATGATCTTTTTTTTTTCATTCTGCTGTATATATGGAAATGTTCAGACGTGTGTTGTTAAGTTCAGAATTTTAAAAACCAGGATCACCTCCAATCCACCACTCAATAAGCATTTATCTCGTGACTACTACGTACTGCCCACTATGCTAAGTGAGGTAGATGAAAAGACATCGAGGCATCATCAAAGATAATAGGTAACATTTACATAGTGTTTACTATGTGCCAGGCACTAGGCTAAGCATTTTACAATTATTATTTCATCTGGTCCTCATAACAATCATTGGAGGTAAGAGTTGTTATTAACCCTATTTTACAGATGAGGAAATTAAGGCAAACAGAAGTTGTGACTTGCCCAGGTTCACACATCTACCAAGTTTCTGAAGCTGGATTTGAACTCAGGTCTTCCTAACTCCAGGCCTGGCACTCTATCCACCTTAGCTAAGGTTCTGATGCTTCTGTTTCATTAGCATATGGAAATCTCCTACACAGCAGGTGGTAGAGATCAAAATTCTCCGGTGCAGCACCATGAACCATAATAAAAATCACACATTTCTGAGATGATATTTTAAGGTTTCATAAACCGATTTCTTCATGTATGTCATTGTTCTCACCATTTTACAGATGAGCAAAATGAGACTTAGGGAGTCAAAGGGAGTTGCTCAAAAGCCATCCACCTAGTGACAGAGGACAAGATTGGAACCCAGGTCCTTTGACTCCAAATAAAAGTGTAGCCAGTATTCAGACTGAGTCAAGTCATGTTGACAATCTCTTAGTAAGTATCTACTAAGTCCCAGACACAGTGCTAAGAGCTGGGAATATAAAGGTGAAAAAGCCTCTGCCCTGAAGGGGATGGAGATCCCCCTCTAATGCAACAACATGCAGACAACTCTGTTCCTACAAGATACAGACAAGATAAAATGAAGATAAAAACAGAGGGAAAGCACTGGCATTAAGGGGAATTGAAACTTTCAGAAGCTAAGGAGGGAGAGATCAAGGTGGAGAGAGTTCCAGGCATGGGGGACCAGTGAAACACCAATGGAAATGGCTCGAGTACGAGACAGAGTGTCATGAATGTGGGAAGAACATCAAGAAGACCAGTATCCCTGGAAGTCAAGGAGCACATGTGAGGGAGTAAGGTATACAAAGATGGGAAGGAAAAGAAGGGACAGGGTGAAAAGCCATGCAGAAGTTATTAGATTTAATTCTGAGCGACTGAAGTTGATTGAGGCGGTGGGGTGGGGGCTATCAGGAAAGGGTAATGGGGGTAACCTGAACTTGGGAAGGTCCCTCTGACAGTTCAGTGGAAGATGGACTGCAGCGGGGAAAGGCAGGAAGCAGGGAGACCAACCAAGGGCCTATTGCAATAATAGTACTTAATAAGAGTAAGCACATAATAAAAGTTTGTTTACTTGACTTGATTTAAATGCTAATATTGAAAAACATCAACAAACAACAGATAGAGGACAAGCTAGGAAGACTTGGGTTCAAAGTCCCACTTCCGATATAATATTGACAGTGATCCATACATATTGACGATGACCACCATTGGTAAAGGAAGTCTCCTAGACTAATAATAATAATAGCACCCCCATTTTACAGATGAGGAAACTGAGACTAGGAAAAAAGGTTAAGTAACTTGCCCAAGATCACACAATTACTAAAGTGTCTGAGGCAGGATTCAAACTCTGGTCTTCCTTGACTCCAAGTCCAGCACTCCACCTACTTTGTTACTTAGGTCACACAGGTCCACTCCCTATGATTGTTGTTATTATCATCATCTCTTGTACTGGGTTCTTCTATGGCCCAATGAACTGAGACCACCTTTAAGTAAACTTTTATGCTCCATAGTAACTCCAGGCTACCCCACAACAGAATAAATTCTTGCTTCTCTTGTAGTCAACAACAATAGCCCAGAAAGGAAAAGAGAAAAACAGGTAGATGGCTTACTCGCAGCATCCAAGGTATTGGTTTCTCCAAACAGCATGACTGGCACTCCAAATCCCAAGGCAGCTCCCGAATCGGCAAATCTCAGAAAAGTCTGGGATCTTCTCTGATCCTGGAACTTCCCTCCTGCTCCCAGAGTCAAGATGGCCCTTTTCCCAAGGGCTGAGCGAAAGACAGCCTGGTCCATTAGATGAGTACCAAACAAAGCTTCATACCATTATGGTATTAGTATAGGAGTGTGACTCACTCACACAGGGTGTGGACAAACCTCTCCAAGCTACCCAAAGAAAATGGAGCTCAAGGCAAAGGTAAGACCCCTTATAATGCAATTCAATCAATTCAATTCAACAAAAGCTTATTAAGCACTTATTGTTTACAAAATATAATGAAGATTTGATCACCAAAGAAACCAGAATCTTTCACACTTTGGGTTCATAGGTTTGGTCGGTCATCAATAGCATTTATTGATTTTTTACTATAAGATGCTGGGAATTCAAAGAAAGGTGTACATGGATTCCTGTCCTCAGGGACCATTCTAATGGTGGAGACAACAGGCAAACAACTACATACATCCAAAATATACACACCTCCCTACGATTGACGGTGACTACTTCTCTGTGGAATTATTCAGAGAGCAATTCTCATGGCGCCATCCAGAAAAAACTTATACATTCACACCCTGGGCCTCTAAGTCACCTTCTTAACTAGGCTTCAAAGCTCAACTTCAAGGGCTGGTTCCCACAAAACGTCTTTCCTGATCCCCCACATTGTCAATACATCCCCTTCTGAAATTATATGATATTTATTTAATTAGATTCAACCAATCAGCAGGGACACAGTAAGCTCACAATAAATGCTTGTTGAATTACATTCTAAGTAGTGCTGGGCTGGAAGCCAAGAAACTGGGTTCAAATCCCATCTCTGATACCTATTGACTGGGTGACCCCTGAATTTCAGGGAGCTCTCTGACACTCTAAATTATTGACTAGCTACTGCAGTGGGGTTCCAAACCTCCTAATTAAATCACAGGTCCTTGACTAGAGAGCTAAACTTGGCCAAAGACTGATTTTTGTCTTTTGTTTTCCCAGCCCTAACATTGCCTTGCTTAGAGTAAATGCTAAAGGAATGATTAATGGTTAATTGAATCCAAGTTGAGATCCAAGAAGAGGTTTTTTGGGCCAAAGTAACCTACAGTCAACCCGTAATCATTTATTCAGGATTAATATATGCCCAGCACAGTGCTAAGGGGATGGTACAAGCATTTATTAAGCACCTACTTTGTGCTAGGGATACAAAGAAAGACAAAAACACAAACACCTGTGTTCTTGCCTCGAGGAGCTCACATTCTTTTGAAGGAGATAACATGTAAGTAATTATGTACATGCAAGATATATACTGTGCTTGCCATGGCTTTCTTCGAATCTCTTCTGTGGGAAACCTTTCCCAGGCCTCTTTAGTACCTCCCCTCTGACACTATCTCTCCCATATATTCTGTAAATGTCTTGTTGTTTAGTCACTTTTCAGAAGGGTCTGGCTCTTCATGAGTCCATTTGGGGTTTTCTTGGCAAAGATCCTGGAGTGGTTTGTCATTTCTTTCTCCAGTTCATTTTACAGATGAGGAAACTGAGTCAAACAAGGTGAAATGATTTGTCCAAGGTCACACAGTTAGTAAGCGTCTGAGGCCAAATTCGAACTCAGGTCTTTCTGACTCCTGGACTGGAACTCCATCCACTGCGCCACCTAACCTACCTACATTTATTTTATTTGTACATATTTTCTTGTATGTCATCTCTTATCATTAGACTGTGAACCCAAGAGCAGGTACACTGTTTTTACTTTCTTTTTATCCCCAGCACTTAGCCTAGTGCCTGGTATGTAGCATGGGCTTAGTGAATGCTAGTTGACTACAAATGGAACACATGACCAAACCAAGAATTTTGCAAGAAACTCCCAAAATAGCCACAAAAGAATTCTTGCTAACTCATGAGGTTAAGATTGAGAGGCTGGGGGGCAGCGAGGTGGCGAAGTGGATTGAGCACCACCCTGAAGTCAGGAGGACCTGAGTTCAAATCCAGCCTCAGACCAAACACTTGACGCTTACTAGCTGTGTGACCCTGGGCAAGTCACTTAACCCCAATTGCCTAAAAAAAAAAAAAAAAAGATTGAGAGGCTGGAATAGTCAGATTTTCTCCTGGCATCCATGCAATGCCAAGAGAGCTAGAGGAAGGGTCCCCACCTTGTGAGGTAGGTCCCTGTTGGGGGACTCTACTTACTGGACAGGGCCAAGTAGCACATGGTGAGAAGGAATGAGTGATTTCCTATTTGCTTAGTGTGCCTACATCCATCAAAGCACTGAAACTGTGGGATGGAATATTTGCCTTCACTGGGAGTATGATTGTTTGGGTGACATTTTAGCTGGAGAGTCAACAGGTTAAGGTACCAGGGGTGGTGAAGGACTTTGAGGTCATGACATAGGAGGTCCTGGTCCAACTAGCTGGGGATAGTTGGCCTGAAGAGTAGATTTTTGGGAGACAAAATAGCTGTCTTCAAGTATATACAAAGTTGTTAAGGGGAAGAGGGAGCAGACCCGATGGCAGAAATAGAAACAGGAGGAGGTTGCAGAAAGGCCAAGTTCATTTAGTCTGGATGTCAGGGAAAACTTCCTACACTCAGAAGGCTCCCAGAGCAGATGGGGCTCCCTCAGAAGGCCAGGGATGCGCCCTCTCTCCCTCTTCTCCTTCTCCTGTCTCTCTGCTCCCTCTTCTTTCTCTCTCCTCTCCTCTTTTCTTCTCTCCTCTCTTGTCTTCTCTCCTCCTCTCTCTCTTTCTCTTTCCATCTCTTTCTGTCTCTCTTCTCTGTCT
>NW_020948205.1:0-17559 GCF_900497805.2 Vombatus ursinus | reverse complement strand
ATGCTCTCTTTTTCTCTCTCTCTTTCTCTTTCCATCTTTCTCTCTCCTCCCTCCCTCCCTCTTCTCTTCTCTCTTTCTCTTTCCATCTCTTTCGGTCTCTCCTTTGTCTCTCATTTTGTCTGTCTCATGCTCTCTCTCCCTCTCTCTCTCTCAACACACACACACAGTAGGGCTTCAAGCAAAGGTTTCCTGAGCTCGTCCAGACAAGGAAGTCCAAAGTCCCAGTTGGACTCAGTAGGAGCTAAGATCCCTTCAAACTAGAACTCATTGGTTCTTTGACTATGCAGATAGGGCACAGCCATTCCCAAGGTTCAAACAGAATCTCAACTCCATTTCCATCCCCAGAATCTTTTCAGACCTGAATTTGCATGAAGACTAAAAGACAACCTTCAGACAGGGAGTTTGCTATTCTGTCCCCAAGGAGTTTGCAATGGTCACTCCTTCAGAGACCCTGAGTAGTTATTCCAAAAGCATCGTTCAATTGAGCAATAAACATTTATTTAGCACTTAACACAGCTTAGTATGGGCACAGCGGATAGCATGTCTGACCTGGAGTCAGGAAGACTCCTCTTCCTGAGTTCAATCTGGCCATAGGCACTTACTAGCTGTGTGACCCTGGACAAGTCACTTCATTTCAAGTGACATTCAACAAGTCACTGTTTGCCTCAGTTTCCTCATCTGTAAAATGAGCTGGGCAAAGAAATGACAAACCATTCCAATATCTTTGCCAAGAAAACCCAAAAAAAGGTCATGAAGAGTGGAACATAACTAAAATGACTAAAAACAATTGTTTGGTTAGGCCTCTAGGTGGTAAATCAGATAAAGCACTGGACTGGGGAGTCAGGAAGACCTGAGTTTGAATTTGGCCTCAGATGCTGAGTGATCTTGAGCAAGTCAGTTTACTTCTACCTGCTTCATTTTCTTTACCTGTAAAACTCATCTATTGATAGTACCTTCCTCCCAAGGTTGTTGTAAAGATCAAACGAGATATAAAGTACTATATTAACCTTAAAGCACTGTATAAATTTATTGTTGTAGTTCAATCATGTTGGACTCTTTGTGACCCCATCTGGGGTTTTCTTGGCAAAGATACTGGAGTGGTTTGCCATTTCCTTCTCCAGCTCATTTTACAGATGAAGAAACTGAGGCAGACAAGGTTAAGTGACTTGCCCAGGGTCACATAGCTAGGAAGTATGAGGCTGGATTTGAACTCAGGTCCTCCTGACTCCAGACCTTGCACTCTATCTGCTATGCCACCTAGCTGCTGGGTTCTCCCACCTGAGATCCTTGCCAGCTGTGTGAGCCTGGATAAATTGCTCAACCACTCTCAGCCCCCTGTTTTCCTCATATATGAAATGGAGATAATAATAGCACCGACTTCAGAGTGTTGTTGTGAGGATTAAATGAAATAATGTACGTAATGCATGAAATAATAGCTCCAAGATCTGGGCAGACTTTAAAGCCTTGTATAAATTGTGTGTATTGTTATATGCCAGGCACCGGGCCAGGTGCTAGTGAGTCAAAGACTCGAGAAAAATGGTTCCTGCCCTCAGGGGGTCTATAGGCTGAGAGAGTAAGTCCAGGTCCATAGAAGACAGCTGCAAAGTAATGAATGTGGTGACTGAGGCTGGGCAGCTGAGGAAGGTGGGGAGAGGAGATCAGAACAGCATCTCTAGGTAAGCATACCTGACCTAGGAAGGGATTGTAACAGGGGGAGGTGAGAGGCACCTCCCAGGCAAAAGCTAGGAGGTGGGAAATGAAGAGTCACGGCTCTTGATTGGCAGGCATTTGATTGGTGGGCACCAGATGGCACACATTCTCTCTTGGAACCAGCTGACCCTCCCTGGAAATGAGCACATTTTTCCTGGGCACCCCCTTCACCACTGGCTTTGATTTGCTGCCAGTGAGATGAAATGCCTAGTTGGAGTGGGGGGAGGGGAAAGAGGGGGTCCTCTCCTGCACTGCCTTATACCTTGAATTCAAATACTAATGAAAGTCCTTGGAAAAAATGGGAGTCTGGGTACTAGAGGGCAAAAAAACAAACAAACAGACAGAAAATAACCATGTGAGTCCAGTCAGTCAACATAAGAGCCTGGGCCCCTATAAAAACACCAGCAACAAAAATAGAATTGTGGTTAGCTGCTAGTGAAATTCATTTTCAAAGGAGCTATTTTACAGGCAGCCTCATTTAAAATGAGGCCAATTAAAAAGCTGGGGGCCTCTTTAAATGGGCCACCCTGATGACAGGGCTGCCCTGTGCCAGTGGGCATCTGAGGTGACATTTCAGATCTGCTGGCAAGAGGGCTTGCTTGCACACCCTAGGATCCATGCACCCCCTTCTCCTGTCTGCTGGGCCTTCCTTCACTTTCTTTGGGAACTTATTTAGACTCTCTGGCCCATCTAACAAGTTGGTGGCAATATTGCAAAGATCTGGGCAAGCCAGATTTTTGGCCTCATGTAGCCAAAGGCTGTATGATTGAACTTGGAGTACAGGGGGAAGGAAGTTCAAAATTTAGGCTTGGCCTTGGTGGGAGAAGCATTAATTAAACTCTTACTGTATGCCAGGCACTGCGCTAAGGCTGCGGCTACAAAAACATGGGAACAAGAAACTGTAACTTTGGACAAATGTTCTAACAATTGAGGCTGTTTTTCCACTTTTTTTATTCATTGACTTAAGTCTTACGCTACAAATAATGGGAGGGACTGATTTTAAAGAAAATGACAAAAGATCCCAAAGCCTCCCCCTAAGGCCAGGAGATAATATATTTACTCCAGTCTTCTCTTCCATTTCATCCTCAGACAAGCCTATATAGAATAGGATTAGTTGGTAAAGGGAATGAGGAGTGGGGGTTGGAAGGGAACACAGGAGCCCCCTGGTCTAACCTGGTCCTGAGCAAAAAATGACACAGGAGCCCCCTGGTCTAAACTGGACCTAAACAAAAAGTTCCCCCTCCAATCTACGTGATCCAGGAGTCACCCAGCCTTTGCTTGAAGACTTCCAATGGGATCACTTTCCAGGCTAAGTTTGTTTGTTTCATTTCTGACACCAAACCTAAATTATAGCTCTTCTCAATTTTCACTCATTTTCTCCCGTGTCTATTCATATTTTTTGCCTAGATTCCCACATCTAAGATACTGGATAACAGAAAGGCATGGGACTAGTTCAACATAACTCAACTAGGAAGCCAAAATGCTTCTGTTTGGTTATTTATTTAATCATCCATTTATGTATTTTAGAGTTTCACTGATGGCTTTAAAAAATTTTTGTTAAAATGTTTTGCTTTTTATCACATTCGTTTCTGAATGTATCTCTTCCCTGCTCCTACCCAGTAAGTCATCCTTGTAAGCCGAGAATTTTAAGAAAAACAGTTCAGCAAAACTAATAAATCAATCTACAATGTCAGAGAGTGCACACAAGTATGTATTTTTCTAACACCATCCTCTTTTCTGAATATACTCCTACCCCATCCCCCTCCTATCCATCCCTAAGCCCCCCCCCCCGTGAGCTTTCCCATGGTAACAAAGAAACTCTATTAAGGAGAGAACAAAATAAATAATATAGCGCCTGGATCTGACAATATATACAGCACTCCACCCTCATAGGCTCCTACCTGGGATGGGGCAGGTGGGTAAGGGGGTCATCCCTGGGACCAATAAACTCTTGAATTCACCCACCTTCCCTCACCCCCATTAAATGCCAATGAAAAAAAGTCAGTGAAGACAATTAGCCTCATAGCATCTGTGCTTTGGAGGCATCTCCCCCCTTAGCCTCAGCCTACAGTGACCTCAAATGAAACCTGCACTACAAGGTCTGGTCCAGGGACCTGAGACCCACTATCCCAACACAGTCATGAAATCAGAGAGGCACATTTGGACCATAGAGATCATGCTTTCCAGCCTGCAACTCCAAGAGAATCATCTCTTGACTCAGAGGTGAGTGGGGGAGTCCCCAGGTAGTAAGATACCGAATCAAGATGGCAGAGGGTGGATGTTTCAATGAAGCTTCATTCAGAGGTCTTAGTGGGTAGGGCACTGCCCTTGGAATCAAGAAAACCTGCAAGAGGAATCCTGCTACTGACAAATATTAGCTGTGTGACCCTGGGCAACTCAAGCTGTCTTAGCCTTAATCCATCATCTGTGAAATGGGGATAAAATAACACCTTCCTCCCAGGGTGATTATAAGGATCCAATGGGATAGTAACAGATGTAAAGTACTTTGTAAACCTTAAAGCGCTATATAGATGTGAGCTATTATTATTTATTCATTTTTTTACTCGTCCTAAACACAAAGAAATATGACTTTAATACCTATTATACTATACAAGTACCTTACTTAGCCCTCCCCCCTCCTCCCTGCCATGCCACCTTTCATGTCCTGGATGTCTTGGGATCCCCACAATCAGTAATCTTGGGCTGCAAGGAATCTTAGTACCCACCTCCTCGTTTTACAGATGAGGAACCTGAGGCCCTGAGAAGTAATAGGATTTGAATTCTCATCCCCTGACTCTAAATCTAGCCTAAGAATTCCCCCTGCCCCTCCTCCTACCATGAGAAGCACTTCATATTTGCACCAACGATTGCTTTTTTTTTTTTAAAGCCAAGAAGGAAAACTTTCAATTGGCTTGTTTGCCCAAACCACAGAGTCCCGCATTGGCAAAGTCTGGAAGACCAGAGCAGTTTGCAATGAGCCGTCTTATAGCCAACCAAACCACAGAAAGCTCCCGTCTAGAGGGGACGGAGAGAGAATCCAGGTCGGAGCAGAGGTTGCATCTGACCCTTAAACCCTCAGCTGCTTGGGAGTCTTCCAGGAGACCCTCAGCCTTCACCCCAAAGAAGTTTTTGAAAGTCACACCTTTTTGGAATGACTTAACCAAGCGCTGCTGTCTGAAGGCAGAGGGGTGGACTAGATGACCTCACTGTGCCCCTTCCAACCCTGCCTTTCTAGTCTTCATTCTGCAATCGAGAACTAAATTGAGCCCTGTACTTAGGGACCAGTTTCCAGAGAAAACAAAGTGAAGGAGTGGACAGGTCACTATAGCTAGAATCCAGAGAACTGACTTGGCCTTCTTTGTGCCCTTTGACACAAAGCCTCACAACTCTGACCTGACCCGACCCCGGGCCTGCTTTCCAATTTGCCACTGATTACCTACAATTTGTTATGTGACCTTGGATGCATAACTTAACCTTTCTGGGTTGGGACTTTCCAAGGTCCCCTCTAACTCTATCATCCCACAATCCCATGACCTTGGGGGATTACTCTAATCTCCCTGTATCTTTATTTTCTTCTCCGAAGGGCACAGTATAAATTAAATACCTGTCCCAGCCCCTCCACTGGCTTATAAGGCAATTTTGAAGATGGATTAGATAAAGTCTGGAAATTAATGGGAGCTCGTTGCAATGTACTATAAATACAAGATTGAGTGATTACAATTGCTTCAACCGAACGGCAAGTCAAGATAACTTACAGAACACCCTGTCCCACAAAGATATTCACAGTTCTTTCTTTTACGCTCCTGAATCACCGAATCTCAGAAGGAACCTTAGAAGCCAGCTCATCTAACCTGTGCCCAATAGAAATCTCTCTGACATTCTCAACAAATGGTCATCAGAGGCCTTTGCTCAAACACCTCCCTTCAAGGGGAACTCACTACCTCCAGAGGCAGCCTGTTCCACTTTGAGATGACTTTACCTTTGAGACTCTTTTCCCTTACGTGGCTGGGTTTATTTTTTTTCCCCTTTATGTGACTAGATTTCTTTTTTCTCCCTTACGTGGCTGGGTTTATTTTTTTTCCCTATATGTTTGTCTCTCTGCAACCCCGACCAATTGTTCCTAGATCTGGTATCTGGGGCCTTCAACTATCACCCCATAACAGCTGTTTGCTCCTCTCTGTAATACAGTGAGGAAGCTGGGAGTTAACCCTTGGCTCATGTTTATGCACTAAAAGAACTCCAATGGGGTTTGGGGACCCATTAGCCCAGCAGTCCTATGGATGCCGTTTTAGTCTAACTCATCTTGGAAACCCACCCCCCACCTCCTCAGTTGTTAATCCGTCAGTCAACATGTATTAAGTGCCCACTGTGTGCTAGCTAATGTGCCTCCTACCTCCAATTACTTTATATTTACTGATTTATGAACATACTATATCCCTTACCACCCCTAGTCAGTAGAATATACGCTTCTTGAGGGCAGAGTCTGTTTCTTTTAATGTTTTGACCAGCATGATGTCTTCTACACAGCTTAATAAATATTTCTTGGATTGAATGCGATTGAATTGTATTCCCTAGAGGAGATTTTATTACCTTTCATAATATTTCCCAGAATCTTGAAGCCCTTTGTAACCAGGAAAATTCTTTCTACTACCTAAAGTTTTTCTGCTGCAAATTAAATCCTACCTTTAATAGCTCGAACCGTCGTTTCCCTAGTCATTTCATCTTTCAGGGGCCCCAATAGAAGTAGAATACAGTCCCTCAAGAGCCCCACGATAACCTTTCATGGGCTTAAAGGTTATTTCTAAATACATCTCCCTTCTCGCTCCCCAACACACACAAGCACTGACAAATAAGCCTTTCTCTCCTCCATCCTAAAGGGGTCCAGTTCCTTCATTCAATTTTTTTCCTCAACAAGTTCTAATTCATCTCCTCTCCAAACCTCTCTTGCCCTTGGAGGATCATAGATTCAAAGCTGACAGATGAGGACACTGAGACCCAGGGATATTAAACGACTTGCTCAAAGTCGTCCGGATAAAAAGTGTACAAACTGGAATTCTTCTTCAAGTGCTCTGATTCCAAATTCGGGGCGATCTTTCCCTAGCACCAGCACCATGGACACAGAGACAGCAACTAGATGAATTATGATTAAATTGGACTCAGACTCACACGGTCACTAGCACCATCTAAAAACACACACGCACGAAGCTCCAAAGAAGTCACTCACTCTGTGTAGTGTCTATCACCGAGTAAATAATAAGTAAACACCTTAATAAAAGCTTGTGGATTTACTAGCAAAGCTCCAGCAGGTTAGACCTTTCCAAGCTCCTGCCTGGAGCATTCTTACTCCCTACTAGTGACCAGCCCTAACCTCCCTCCCATCCTGTGGTGAAACTTGACCATATATCACCCACACCTGGGATCCAGAACCAAGGAGCTCTGCGCCTAGTCACCATCATCAACAATACTGTCCCTTCATAAAGTAAACAAAAGGCTGGCCAGTCAAGCCTCCTGCAATATGGCAGGATTCTTTGCCCTTACCGACTCCCCTCATACCCCCACCACCCCATCAGGGATGTTTCTTAGGCTGTCTTCCCTTTCCCCATTCCACCTGTTTCTTCTGGCTGTCTAACCCCATCTGGAGCATAAAGCAAAAAACGAAGTTTGGATCATTTCATTGCCCTCCCCCCTCCCTTCCCCTCCTCACCCCCACCTCCCATTTCCAGGTATTTACTACCATCAAGCCACAACAAAGCTCTGCTGGCTGCTCCCTCCCTACAGAAAGCTCCCAAGTCAGGAAAATTACAAACAGGAGAAGTCTCTAGGGAACAGGACCACAGGCTAAGAGAAGGGCAGCTGATTAGCAAGCCAGTAGCTGCTAGCTCTACCTGTCTGTTTATTTCCTAACCTAGGGAGATGGCTACATCAGAAGGTCAAGGGCAGAAACTTTGGGAGTTCACATTGACTTCCTCAGGGACCCAGGAGCAAGACAGCAGACACACACGCATACATTCAACAGCCAAATCCACTCCTCTGGAACTGAGGCAAGAGTTCTTAACCTGTTCTGTGTTCTAGGCTCCTTGGCTGTCCAGAACCCCTTCTCAGAAAAATAGATTTAAATGAATAAAATAAAATACAAAGGAAACCAACTATATTGAACTGAAGTAAAAAAAAAAATTCATGAACTCCAGATTAAGAACCCCTGTTCTAGTGAGAAATCACATTTAGTGAAAACCAGGGAGGAAGCCAACCAAAAGTTAAGCAGGGTTTCATTTTCTGTCCCAACCGACATCAGGGAAGGAGGGAGGAAGGGGCCAAAGATCTTAGTTTCTCAGCTGTCTGGCTCCAGGCAGGCTGTCCCAGCCAGAATACATGGGCTTCTCTTCTCACTCAGATATTAACAATTCAACATTGAAAAAAAAAAGAAAGAGAGAGAGAGCAAAAAAAAAAAAAACCCAACCCAACTTACCTCATTTAACTAAAGATTCTGTTGGGAAATCCAATGGCAGGGTCTGGTGAGAAAGCTGGGCAGAGGGAAACAGATAAACTAGCTCCTAGAGGTAGGTGATGGCCAATCTTAGTGGGGTGTTAGGTTCTATCACTTCTCAGCCCTCATAAGAGTGAAGATGAATGCATAGGACATTAATTTTAAATCATTTTGTAGGATGTTAAGCAATAGGCCACCAACCGGGAATTCCCTAAGTCACTTCCCCCTCGCCTGATTGGCTACAAGGGCCTTAATACAGTAAAATAAAGGACAGCCAACATGGGCTTATTTGCATATGGGGCTCACACTTTAGTACTCAACCAAAACAGGTCTGACCTGTTGTCTCGCGAAAAGAGAAGCAACCTGTTAATGGATGAAGAATTGATCTGGTTGTTACTGTTCTTTCCAGCCTGGAGCCTCGCTCTGAAGGATCAGGATCCCAGAGGGACCCCAGATAGAGGCCAGCTAGCCCAACCGGACTTGGTCAGGAATCCCCTACCACACCCCCAACAAGGGGATTTTTTTTTTCTTGAAGACATGGGAGGAAAGGGTTACTAGGACGATAGACTGAGAGCTGAGTGGTACCTTAGGGGTCAACCAGTCCATCCCCCTCATTTTTTCAGCTGAGGAAACTAAGGCACAAGTAAGGTCACAGTCATTAAGTTTGTGAAGGAGACCAGCGCTGTCATATATTTGGAGCAGGTGTTCTTAATGGTTTTTATTTTATACAATTAGAAACTATTCTGAGAAGGCAAAAAAAAAAAAAAAAAAACAACAGATTAAGAACCTCTGATTTGGAGCTAAATGGGACCTAAGAAGTGGTCTAATCCAAGCACCTCATTTGACACATGAGGCAACGAGGGAGAGAAGGTAAGTGACTTACCCAGGGTCACACAGGCAGTACATGTCTTTGGATCTTTGTGACTCCAGGTCCAACACAGTAATCCACTCTAGTTAGGGGCAACCCATTCCATTTTCTGCTCATTAGGATGTTTCACTTTCCATTCACCTCTGAGTGGTTTCCTTCTTTGGTCCCAGATTGGCTCTCTGGGTCCAGGCAGAACAAGTGGGATCCCCCTGTTTCCCTGAGTGCCTTCCCTATACTCAAAGGCTGGTATGTTCAACTCCCCCAGTTCTCTCTTCTCCCAGATAAACACCTCCAGTCCCTTGACCCAATCCTAGTTTGGTGTGATCAGTCACCATCCAGATCACCTTCTCTTTGACATGCAGTAGCATGTCAATGTCTTTTTCCAAATGGCGGCCAGAACTGGATATTATACAGATGTCATTAAACTCAGGTAGAGTACAGAGGATATATCACCTCCGTTGATCTGTATACTACAACCTCTCAACGCAACCTAGGATCATATTACCATTATTTGGCAATTAAGTCACACTACTCATGCATATGGAATTGAGCTTGTGGTCTACTAAGACCCTTAGATCTTTTTCCCCCCATATGACCTGTTGTCTCAGATGATTTAAGCTACGTGCAAGGGAAAAATTCCTAAAGAGCTGACTTTCCCTGTCTTCCACCTCTGGAAGACTTGACATTTTGTTTTGGGTTAAGAAAAACAACAACCAGAATTTCCCCTTTCAAAAAAAAAGGGGGGGGGGATCAGGAAAATAATCTATAAGGTTGACTATTATAAATACACAAATTAAAAATGAAGGACATGTGAAGAGACATGCTGTCTGCATCCAGGGAAAGAACTGATAAATAGAAGTATGTATAGAATAATTTTACATATATGTATCTTACATAAATTTATATATGTTTATATATTTACATATATATCCTTATTTGTGTCTAATGGTAGCCATCTGTAGGAAAGGGTGAGGGAGAGGGAAGAAAAAAAGGAAAAAAAAGAGATTTAAGTGATAACTGTTGTATATTTGGAGGGAATAGCAAATTGTATGAATTAGATTTGCAGTTTCATGTACAATCATCTTTTTTATTGTACTGTTATGGAAATGCTTGTTTTGTTCCCTCAATTGAAAATAAAATAATTTTTTTTAATTGAGAAAAAAGTCAATTCTGGAAAAAAATAATTGTTAATAAGAACCTGTGTGTTTGCTCTAACTGTCCCCCCTACCTGGAATGCATGCACTCTCGTCATTCCACTAATAGAATCCTTTTTCTTCAAAGTTCAGCTCAAACACTCCCATCTATATGAAGCCCTGCCCTCCAAACCAACTATTAGCCCCCTCCCTTCCAAACTTCTTTGTACTTAACTACAACCCATATATGTGTATTTATTCTCCTTATATTTATTCTGTATATTCTAACCTCTGGCCTTGTTATCTCCTGAATTTGAATACAAGCTCCCTAAGGGCAAGGATCATTTCATTCTTTATATTTGCATCCCAAGCACCTATTATCCTGCCCAAGCACATGGTGGACTCTTTATTGATGAAGGTCTGTCTTCTGACCTTCCATTTCGACCCCCTAAAGGCTATGTAAATTGCTATAGCAGATTGCTCAGTGTTCTCTAGGGATCTTTTTTCCCAGAACTAGAAGGAGCTTTATCTTATAGATGAGGAAACTGAGGCCCAGAGAGATCAAGTGGACAGGTCATATATGTAGTAAATATCAGAGTCAGGATTCACACTCAGGCCCCAAGACTTTAATTCCGTTGCTATGTCCACTTTACCACTCCATAATCAAATTGCTTTTCAATTTTCTCATTACCTTAAGCACTAACCCTCTTTGGCACTATTTCTTAGCATTCTCAATTAAAAAGCCAAGCACTGGTTGGGCCCAATGAAAGTCAGTTCATTTTAGGCCTAGAATTACTCTGTTCAGGTCCAAGAGTTACAGAGTGGGTGGAGAAGAGGGGAACATGGGAGTGAATCACCCATCACCATTAGTTAATAAGGAACAGTCAACTCTGAACTATGTAGAAGCTGATTATCCAGTTTGTATATTATCTGAGTCTGTTTTCCTCTTGCTATCTGCCTGACCACATTACTATTCATTTACACCCTCCCCCAGGAGATGTCCAAGAAACAGGAAACAGCCTGCTTTCTTTCCAAGAGGAATCTCTGCTTTGGGTTAATGGTACCTCTATAAGATCTGGCCAGGAAGGAGATGGCCAAGGAAGGCCTAGGGAAAACATGAATTTCAGCTCTCCAAAGTACTCTCCTGGATTTCTCCCTAAACTCCCTGAGAATAGGGATTGTATCACATTTTTGTATTTGTGTAGCAAATACTTTGAAGCTCTTATCCCAATCCCCACTTGACCCTTTGGGTCCCCAGAGCTCCTAAATCCCCTCAGGGCTATAGGGTTAACCTTGAGGAGTTGGAGGGCTATTTTGGGCAGGCCATGAGCCCCCATCGGTGTACTTCTTTCCCGATTACAATAGAGAATTAATTTAAATAGTCGTACTCAAGTAGTTTTTAGAAAAAGGTGTTTACTAAGGTATCACAATAAGAACAGTCGGTACAAAACCTTCCCTCAAATGTTTGTGTACTGCAAGGACTTAACAGAGTGCAAACAGAAGTGGCCTCAGGCTTAGAGAGCACACGTGGTAAAGGAGTAACTTATTACTACTGATTGCTGAAAGTACTTTCCCCACTCTCCACCCCACCAATGCCTCCATGGGATGCTCAGGATGTTCCCCTTAGGCATGGTGAATTTATCTTCTGAGCATTTGAAGGAATCAGGATCCAAGCTGTCCTTGGCTCCTAATGCAGAAATAGCCAACAACTCTTCTAGGGATGTATCTAGGATGCCCAAAGGAAAATGAGAAATGATTACTCCAGTTCATCCAAGGGCATATGGTACTTAATTAATTATTTGACTGGTTGGTTGACTGAGACTTGTTCTCATCTTGTAAATGTATCTGGACATCTCTTACCACTTAATCCTAGAGCCCTGAAGGGATTTAGGGGCTCTGGAGACCCAAAGGGTCAAGTGGGGATTGGGATAAAAGCCTCAGAATATTTACTACACAGATACAAGGAGTGATATAATCCTTACTCTCAGGGAATTTAGAGAGAAATCCAGGAGAGTACCATGGAGAGCTGAAATCCAGGAGAGTACCATGGAGAGCTGAAATCCATATTTTTCTTTTTTTTTTGGCTAGGCAGCAGGGTTAAGTGACTTGCCCAGGGTCACACAGCTAGTAAGTGCTGTGTGTCTGAGGCTGGATTTGAACTCAGGTCCTGGTGATTGCAGGGCGGTACTCTATCCATTGTGCCACCTAGCTGCCCCATCCATATTTTTCCTAGACCTTACTTGGCCATCTCCTTCCTGGTCAGATCTTCTAGAGCAGAGATTCCGAAACTTATTGGGTCTACTGCCCCCTTTTCAAAAAAAAAAATTACTCATTGCCCCTCTGAAAATCTATTTTCTTTACCGCTTTAATGGCTTTTTTGAAATTTGAGTCATTTCAAAAAATGTAATATATATATATATATATTTTAAATAACACACCTTAAATTTAATAATTTATTATAAATTTGTGGGATTTTTAACTGCATTGAGATTTTGATGACAAAATGTTGTGTCATGTAACCATATAGTATCTTATTGTAATCAAGTCTTCACGCACACATATTCCTAGCAAAGCATGCCGGACTTCTTGACAGTGCATGATGCCCTGGCCTGCCAACACTTGCTTGTTAAGACCTGTCTGTGGACTTGACCACTGATCAGTTTTAACTTACATTTTGTGTGTTTTTGGGGGGGGGGACATAATGTAATCACTACGACTTTAACTCTGTTATACAACAGATAAAATATATAAGAATTACTTTTCAAAATTTTCTTCTCTTCTTTCCCTGCCCTTCCACCACTCCCTTATTTTTGTTCAATGCCCTCCATTTGCACCTGAGGTTACTACCACCACCCTGGATCACTCCAGCACCCGGTATGGACCACTTTGGGAGCCTCTGTTCTAGAGGTACCACTAACCAAAAGCAGAGATTCCTATTGGAAAGAAAGCAGGCTGTTTTCTGTCTCCTGGACATGGCCTGGGGGAGGGTGCAAATAAATAGTGATATGGTCAGGCATATAGCAGGAAGAAACCAGAGACTTGGATAACACACAAACTGAGGTGATTTGGTTAACTTAACCCCATTCTTTTATTTGTTTCCCTAGAGCCTAGCACACAGCAGGCACTTAATAAATGTTCTGGGACAGCTAGGTGGCCAAATGGATAGAGTTGGCCCTGGAGTCAGGAAGACCTAAGTTCCAATCCAGCCTCAGACACTTGACACGTACCAACTGTGTGACCCTGGACAAGTCACTTAACCCCATTGCCTAGCCTAAATGAATGAATGAAAGAGTAAATGAATGAATGTTTGCTGATTGGTTCCTCATTACCGGAGGCTAGTGGGAAATTAACTTCACTTATTTCATTAGTCTCCATGTCTCTAGTCTTTCCCATCTACAGTCTATCCTATACACAGCTACAAAAATTATCTTCCTAGGGTGCAATCCTGTCCATGGCACTTCCTTCCTCAAAAACTTTCAGTGGCTCCCTATTGCCCCTAGATTAAAATACAAACAAAACATTTGGGTTCCCCACAAGCTGGCCTCAACTTGCCTTTCCAGTCCCATTTTAACTTGACTTCCCTTCATGTCTTCTATATTCCAGGCACACTGATGACTAGCTGTTACCCAGCTGGCTCCTGCCTCCATATATTTGCACAGCCTGCTTCTGGTACCTGGAAAGCACTGCCTGGTCAGCCTCCTTTCTCTAAACCCTTATTGCCTTTGGGGGATCAGCTTCGGGAAGCTTTCCTTGATCTCCGAGACAGAGAAGCAGGAGGTAATGTGAAAAGCCATGAATTTGGAATTAAGAGCCAGCTTCAAAGGCTGAAACTGCTACTTCTAATCTGTGGGACCTTAGGAGAGTCATTCCCCCATCCTCTTTGGGGTCTCAGTTTCCTTGTCTGTAAAATGAGGAGGTGATTGTCTTGAGTTTAAAATATTCTCACCCACTTCAAAATTTCAGACAGCATTTTGTCCGGCTCTCTCCTTTGCTCTCATCACTTCCTATCTACCTCATGCTATAGTTTTTTTCGGATACCTGTTGGAAACCTTTCATGGGCCATTAAGTTCCGTGAGAGCAGAAACTATCATTGTTTTCTCCCTAGTGCTAGCCAAGCACAATGCCTCACATTTTGGGAGTGGGGAGAGGGAACCTGTCAATTTCATGAGCCCAGAGAACCCTAGTGAGGAAAGTCCCTCTGCCCATAGAGATTTATCATGGTTTCTTAGAGAACTCCTGGGGAAACTGAGGAATTGAGTGGTTTGCCCCAAGGTCGCTCAGCCAGTATGTGTCCAAAGAGAAACCCGAACCTAGTTCTTCCTGAATCCCCACCTGTTCTTTCTCCACACACAGTAGGTGCTTAATAAATATTGAACTGAGACCCAAATCCCTCCACCCAGGGGTATTGTTCAAGCCAGCTCCAACCAGCTTAGAGAGCCATTGTTGAAGTCGGTGGGATCATTTGCATAGTTTGATTTATTGTTGATTGTCTAGACTTAACTATGGAAGGAGAAAATTTTAATAATACAGATTAAGCTGAAAAGCTCGCCTCCTTTCCTTAAACTTTTGCTGGCAGCCCCTGCCTCTACCTGAAGTTGTGTTGAAAAAAAAACTAGTTGCTTCTGGAGAGGACCCTGGCCCCAGCTCCTCAGTGTCTCTGTGTCTAGTTGAAGTTCCTGTAAAGTAAATGGCAGGGTTTGATACTTTACCCATATTCAGACACCGATGTCTTTCCTTTTTTTCTGGACCAGCAAATTATCTCTCCCCTCTGTCTGGGAGGGAGCATCTGGTTTTCATAACAATAAATCCTTAAGACATTTGAAAACATGCAATTATTGTGAGTCTAGGCCAGTGGGGCTCCAATTGATTGATCAGAAAATAAGCATTTATTAAGTACCTACTGTGTGCCCAGCCTGTTCTAGGTATTAGGATACAGAGGCATAAAAAAAGCCCCTGGCCTTAAGGAGTTTATGTTACATGATGTGGGGGGAGGGCAGGGCAGGGCAAGGACACATGCATGTCAGAAGGTAGTCTCAGGTATTTGTAACTAAGGTTGTCTTACCTGAACTTTATGGTGTGCCTTCAATCAAACAATAGACATTTATTAGGTACCTATTATGTGCCAGGCTCTGTGCTTATCACTGATTGGCTGCTAAGAGTGAGAGACCTAGAGTAAGGAAGCCTTGAGTTCAAATCCTGCCTCAGATGCCTATTTGATGTGTGACCCTGGAAAAGTCACTTAACCTTTCTCAGACTCAATTTCCTCATCTGTAAAATGGGGATAATAATAGCACCTACCTCCCAGGGTTGTTGTAAAGAACAAATGAGATAATATTTATAAAGTGCTTTGCAAATCATTACATGAATGCTAGTAATTATTAAAGGCTATAGTGTCATGTAATAATAATAGCTAACATTCACTCAGTGCCTATGTGCCAGGCACTGTGCTAAATGCTCAATCCAGCCTGTCTAGATCCCAAATCCACCATCCATCCCCCAGTGCCAGAAATTCTTCTCTTCATTCTGCTCAACATAATGACCACTGACCTCCTTGACCTTAGCCAAGCAGATTCAATTTGATTCAATTCAATTCAACAAACATTTATTAAGGGCCTATTAAATCCAAGGGCAGCTAGGTGATGCAGTGGAGAGAGCGCCTAGACTGGACTCAGGAAGACTCATCTTCCCGAGTTCAAATCCAGCCTTAGACACTTCCTAGGTGTGTGATCCTGGGCAAGTTACGTCACCCTGTTTGCCTCAGTTTCTTCATCTGTAAAATCTGCTGGAGAAGACAATGGCAAACCACTCCAGCATCTCTGCCAAGAAAACCCCAAATGGGGTCATGGAGAGTCAGACACCGCAAAAATTAAATTCAAGCCTGCCTACGAGTCCAAGAAGACCTGGGTTCCAGTTTGGATTCAGACACATCTTGGCTGGGGGACCCTGGGCCAAGTCATACACATTTCTCAGTCATAGAATAAGTGAAGATGCACATTTATGGGGAGAGCTTCTCACTAGGAGTTCTCCCCCAGAAATATCGGGTTCCCCATCCTCCCTGTGACCGCCTCTTCTGATCAGCAGATCCCTAACCTGGACCACCATCTTACCAGGTTGCACTCCACTCCTCACTCCCAACTTTTCCTCTTCCTTTCCAATGCCTTGTCCTCCAGGTACCTTTTCTATGTGGTGTTCCCCTACTTGAATGCAAGCTCCTCAGGGTAGGGACTGCTAATAAGCAGTTATTAAGTGCTCTATCTGTCATCTCTCTAAGAGCACACCCATGTTTGGGCCACATTTTGGGTCAACAAGGCAAGTTAACAAACCCTTATCAAGCCGGTCACCTAGCTATGCACTGGGGATACAGATACAAAGCAAAAGAAAGATAGACCCTGCCCACTAGGAGCTTACATTCTAGTGGGGAAGACAGTATATGGAAAGAAACTGAAAAGCCTTGGTGTGGGGGAAGGGGAGGAGGGGGGAGGGGAAGGAGGGGAAGGGGAAAGGGGAATAGAGAAAGCCCAGAGAGGCAGGTGGAAAGTCTGGAAAGAATCCTTTCTATCCAGGGATACCAAACCAAACACCACAAAACAAAACAAGACATGCGCCCCCAGATCCAGGCCATAACCTTGCCAGAGAACATTCCCTACTCCCTCTGGGTCAGAACAACACTTTCTCCCTAATTTAAACCCCCTCCGGAGGCACTAGTCAAGGGAGTTGTCTTCTTCTGCCCCTCCCTAGAGGAGAATGCCAATCCTAAAGCAAAGGACCTTCTCCTTCTACGTTCTCAGGATCCTGGAGGGTAGGGTGTTGGGTAAAGGTTGATTACTCCCATCTTACAGATGGGTAACAAAAGGGCAGAGAAACACAACACCTTGTCCAGGTCACTGAGCCAGTCCAGGTGACGCTGAGAATAGAGGCTAGGTAAATGATTGACTCAGGCTTCATGAAGGAGGGAGGGGAAGAGGGAGAGAAGGGGGTGGAGCAGAGGAAAGGGGTGGTACCCGTGGCATTCTGCCCCTTCTTAGGTCATCCTCAGGACCACGCGCAGCCCAAGTTCTAGCTGCTGGCCTGGGAGACATCTCAAGACCAAAAAAACTCTGTCCCCCTTATTCCCCATGTCCTTGCCAAAACAAAGCATTGACGAGAGCCAAGTATCAGGCCCTAAGGGAATGCAGAGTCCTAATACCTGAGCGCACTGTGGTTTCAAGAAAGGTCAGTGGGGGTGGTGGCACCTTGCAAGAAGGGAGGTGATGACTTACTTTACCCAATCTATTTTATCCGGAAGCCTTTTGTACGTATCTGGCTGAAAGCGTGAGAGTGTGTGTGTGTGTGTGTGTGTGTGTGTGTGTGTGTGTGTGTGTGTG
>NW_020948204.1:0-17559 GCF_900497805.2 Vombatus ursinus | reverse complement strand
ATGCTCTCTTTTTCTCTCTCTCTTTCTCTTTCCATCTTTCTCTCTCCTCCCTCCCTCCCTCTTCTCTTCTCTCTTTCTCTTTCCATCTCTTTCGGTCTCTCCTTTGTCTCTCATTTTGTCTGTCTCATGCTCTCTCTCCCTCTCTCTCTCTCTCAACACACACACACAGTAGGGCTTCAAGCAAAGGTTTCCTGAGCTCGTCCAGACAAGGAAGTCCAAAGTCCCAGTTGGACTCAGTAGGAGCTAAGATCCCTTCAAACTAGAACTCATTGGTTCTTTGACTATGCAGATAGGGCACAGCCATTCCCAAGGTTCAAACAGAATCTCAACTCCATTTCCATCCCCAGAATCTTTTCAGACCTGAATTTGCATGAAGACTAAAAGACAACCTTCAGACAGGGAGTTTGCTATTCTGTCCCCAAGGAGTTTGCAATGGTCACTCCTTCAGAGACCCTGAGTAGTTATTCCAAAAGCATCGTTCAATTGAGCAATAAACATTTATTTAGCACTTAACACAGCTTAGTATGGGCACAGCGGATAGCATGTCTGACCTGGAGTCAGGAAGACTCCTCTTCCTGAGTTCAATCTGGCCATAGGCACTTACTAGCTGTGTGACCCTGGACAAGTCACTTCATTTCAAGTGACATTCAACAAGTCACTGTTTGCCTCAGTTTCCTCATCTGTAAAATGAGCTGGGCAAAGAAATGACAAACCATTCCAATATCTTTGCCAAGAAAACCCAAAAAAAGGTCATGAAGAGTGGAACATAACTAAAATGACTAAAAACAATTGTTTGGTTAGGCCTCTAGGTGGTAAATCAGATAAAGCACTGGACTGGGGAGTCAGGAAGACCTGAGTTTGAATTTGGCCTCAGATGCTGAGTGATCTTGAGCAAGTCAGTTTACTTCTACCTGCTTCATTTTCTTTACCTGTAAAACTCATCTATTGATAGTACCTTCCTCCCAAGGTTGTTGTAAAGATCAAACGAGATATAAAGTACTATATTAACCTTAAAGCACTGTATAAATTTATTGTTGTAGTTCAATCATGTTGGACTCTTTGTGACCCCATCTGGGGTTTTCTTGGCAAAGATACTGGAGTGGTTTGCCATTTCCTTCTCCAGCTCATTTTACAGATGAAGAAACTGAGGCAGACAAGGTTAAGTGACTTGCCCAGGGTCACATAGCTAGGAAGTATGAGGCTGGATTTGAACTCAGGTCCTCCTGACTCCAGACCTTGCACTCTATCTGCTATGCCACCTAGCTGCTGGGTTCTCCCACCTGAGATCCTTGCCAGCTGTGTGAGCCTGGATAAATTGCTCAACCACTCTCAGCCCCCTGTTTTCCTCATATATGAAATGGAGATAATAATAGCACCGACTTCAGAGTGTTGTTGTGAGGATTAAATGAAATAATGTACGTAATGCATGAAATAATAGCTCCAAGATCTGGGCAGACTTTAAAGCCTTGTATAAATTGTGTGTATTGTTATATGCCAGGCACCGGGCCAGGTGCTAGTGAGTCAAAGACTCGAGAAAAATGGTTCCTGCCCTCAGGGGGTCTATAGGCTGAGAGAGTAAGTCCAGGTCCATAGAAGACAGCTGCAAAGTAATGAATGTGGTGACTGAGGCTGGGCAGCTGAGGAAGGTGGGGAGAGGAGATCAGAACAGCATCTCTAGGTAAGCATACCTGACCTAGGAAGGGATTGTAACAGGGGGAGGTGAGAGGCACCTCCCAGGCAAAAGCTAGGAGGTGGGAAATGAAGAGTCACGGCTCTTGATTGGCAGGCATTTGATTGGTGGGCACCAGATGGCACACATTCTCTCTTGGAACCAGCTGACCCTCCCTGGAAATGAGCACATTTTTCCTGGGCACCCCCTTCACCACTGGCTTTGATTTGCTGCCAGTGAGATGAAATGCCTAGTTGGAGTGGGGGGAGGGGAAAGAGGGGGTCCTCTCCTGCACTGCCTTATACCTTGAATTCAAATACTAATGAAAGTCCTTGGAAAAAATGGGAGTCTGGGTACTAGAGGGCAAAAAAACAAACAAACAGACAGAAAATAACCATGTGAGTCCAGTCAGTCAACATAAGAGCCTGGGCCCCTATAAAAACACCAGCAACAAAAATAGAATTGTGGTTAGCTGCTAGTGAAATTCATTTTCAAAGGAGCTATTTTACAGGCAGCCTCATTTAAAATGAGGCCAATTAAAAAGCTGGGGGCCTCTTTAAATGGGCCACCCTGATGACAGGGCTGCCCTGTGCCAGTGGGCATCTGAGGTGACATTTCAGATCTGCTGGCAAGAGGGCTTGCTTGCACACCCTAGGATCCATGCACCCCCTTCTCCTGTCTGCTGGGCCTTCCTTCACTTTCTTTGGGAACTTATTTAGACTCTCTGGCCCATCTAACAAGTTGGTGGCAATATTGCAAAGATCTGGGCAAGCCAGATTTTTGGCCTCATGTAGCCAAAGGCTGTATGATTGAACTTGGAGTACAGGGGGAAGGAAGTTCAAAATTTAGGCTTGGCCTTGGTGGGAGAAGCATTAATTAAACTCTTACTGTATGCCAGGCACTGCGCTAAGGCTGCGGCTACAAAAACATGGGAACAAGAAACTGTAACTTTGGACAAATGTTCTAACAATTGAGGCTGTTTTTCCACTTTTTTTATTCATTGACTTAAGTCTTACGCTACAAATAATGGGAGGGACTGATTTTAAAGAAAATGACAAAAGATCCCAAAGCCTCCCCCTAAGGCCAGGAGATAATATATTTACTCCAGTCTTCTCTTCCATTTCATCCTCAGACAAGCCTATATAGAATAGGATTAGTTGGTAAAGGGAATGAGGAGTGGGGGTTGGAAGGGAACACAGGAGCCCCCTGGTCTAACCTGGTCCTGAGCAAAAAATGACACAGGAGCCCCCTGGTCTAAACTGGACCTAAACAAAAAGTTCCCCCTCCAATCTACGTGATCCAGGAGTCACCCAGCCTTTGCTTGAAGACTTCCAATGGGATCACTTTCCAGGCTAAGTTTGTTTGTTTCATTTCTGACACCAAACCTAAATTATAGCTCTTCTCAATTTTCACTCATTTTCTCCCGTGTCTATTCATATTTTTTGCCTAGATTCCCACATCTAAGATACTGGATAACAGAAAGGCATGGGACTAGTTCAACATAACTCAACTAGGAAGCCAAAATGCTTCTGTTTGGTTATTTATTTAATCATCCATTTATGTATTTTAGAGTTTCACTGATGGCTTTAAAAAATTTTTGTTAAAATGTTTTGCTTTTTATCACATTCGTTTCTGAATGTATCTCTTCCCTGCTCCTACCCAGTAAGTCATCCTTGTAAGCCGAGAATTTTAAGAAAAACAGTTCAGCAAAACTAATAAATCAATCTACAATGTCAGAGAGTGCACACAAGTATGTATTTTTCTAACACCATCCTCTTTTCTGAATATACTCCTACCCCATCCCCCTCCTATCCATCCCTAAGCCCCACCCCCAGTGAGCTTTCCCATGGTAACAAAGAAACTCTATTAAGGAGAGAACAAAATAAATAATATAGCGCCTGGATCTGACAATATATACAGCACTCCACCCTCATAGGCTCCTACCTGGGATGGGGCAGGTGGGTAAGGGGGTCATCCCTGGGACCAATAAACTCTTGAATTCACCCACCTTCCCTCACCCCCATTAAATGCCAATGAAAAAAAGTCAGTGAAGACAATTAGCCTCATAGCATCTGTGCTTTGGAGGCATCTCCCCCCTTAGCCTCAGCCTACAGTGACCTCAAATGAAACCTGCACTACAAGGTCTGGTCCAGGGACCTGAGACCCACTATCCCAACACAGTCATGAAATCAGAGAGGCACATTTGGACCATAGAGATCATGCTTTCCAGCCTGCAACTCCAAGAGAATCATCTCTTGACTCAGAGGTGAGTGGGGGAGTCCCCAGGTAGTAAGATACCGAATCAAGATGGCAGAGGGTGGATGTTTCAATGAAGCTTCATTCAGAGGTCTTAGTGGGTAGGGCACTGCCCTTGGAATCAAGAAAACCTGCAAGAGGAATCCTGCTACTGACAAATATTAGCTGTGTGACCCTGGGCAACTCAAGCTGTCTTAGCCTTAATCCATCATCTGTGAAATGGGGATAAAATAACACCTTCCTCCCAGGGTGATTATAAGGATCCAATGGGATAGTAACAGATGTAAAGTACTTTGTAAACCTTAAAGCGCTATATAGATGTGAGCTATTATTATTTATTCATTTTTTTACTCGTCCTAAACACAAAGAAATATGACTTTAATACCTATTATACTATACAAGTACCTTACTTAGCCCTCCCCCCTCCTCCCTGCCATGCCACCTTTCATGTCCTGGATGTCTTGGGATCCCCACAATCAGTAATCTTGGGCTGCAAGGAATCTTAGTACCCACCTCCTCGTTTTACAGATGAGGAACCTGAGGCCCTGAGAAGTAATAGGATTTGAATTCTCATCCCCTGACTCTAAATCTAGCCTAAGAATTCCCCCTGCCCCTCCTCCTACCATGAGAAGCACTTCATATTTGCACCAACGATTGCTTTTTTTTTTTTAAAGCCAAGAAGGAAAACTTTCAATTGGCTTGTTTGCCCAAACCACAGAGTCCCGCATTGGCAAAGTCTGGAAGACCAGAGCAGTTTGCAATGAGCCGTCTTATAGCCAACCAAACCACAGAAAGCTCCCGTCTAGAGGGGACGGAGAGAGAATCCAGGTCGGAGCAGAGGTTGCATCTGACCCTTAAACCCTCAGCTGCTTGGGAGTCTTCCAGGAGACCCTCAGCCTTCACCCCAAAGAAGTTTTTGAAAGTCACACCTTTTTGGAATGACTTAACCAAGCGCTGCTGTCTGAAGGCAGAGGGGTGGACTAGATGACCTCACTGTGCCCCTTCCAACCCTGCCTTTCTAGTCTTCATTCTGCAATCGAGAACTAAATTGAGCCCTGTACTTAGGGACCAGTTTCCAGAGAAAACAAAGTGAAGGAGTGGACAGGTCACTATAGCTAGAATCCAGAGAACTGACTTGGCCTTCTTTGTGCCCTTTGACACAAAGCCTCACAACTCTGACCTGACCCGACCCCGGGCCTGCTTTCCAATTTGCCACTGATTACCTACAATTTGTTATGTGACCTTGGATGCATAACTTAACCTTTCTGGGTTGGGACTTTCCAAGGTCCCCTCTAACTCTATCATCCCACAATCCCATGACCTTGGGGGATTACTCTAATCTCCCTGTATCTTTATTTTCTTCTCCGAAGGGCACAGTATAAATTAAATACCTGTCCCAGCCCCTCCACTGGCTTATAAGGCAATTTTGAAGATGGATTAGATAAAGTCTGGAAATTAATGGGAGCTCGTTGCAATGTACTATAAATACAAGATTGAGTGATTACAATTGCTTCAACCGAACGGCAAGTCAAGATAACTTACAGAACACCCTGTCCCACAAAGATATTCACAGTTCTTTCTTTTACGCTCCTGAATCACCGAATCTCAGAAGGAACCTTAGAAGCCAGCTCATCTAACCTGTGCCCAATAGAAATCTCTCTGACATTCTCAACAAATGGTCATCAGAGGCCTTTGCTCAAACACCTCCCTTCAAGGGGAACTCACTACCTCCAGAGGCAGCCTGTTCCACTTTGAGATGACTTTACCTTTGAGACTCTTTTCCCTTACGTGGCTGGGTTTATTTTTTTTCCCCTTTATGTGACTAGATTTCTTTTTTCTCCCTTACGTGGCTGGGTTTATTTTTTTTCCCTATATGTTTGTCTCTCTGCAACCCCGACCAATTGTTCCTAGATCTGGTATCTGGGGCCTTCAACTATCACCCCATAACAGCTGTTTGCTCCTCTCTGTAATACAGTGAGGAAGCTGGGAGTTAACCCTTGGCTCATGTTTATGCACTAAAAGAACTCCAATGGGGTTTGGGGACCCATTAGCCCAGCAGTCCTATGGATGCCGTTTTAGTCTAACTCATCTTGGAAACCCACCCCCCACCTCCTCAGTTGTTAATCCGTCAGTCAACATGTATTAAGTGCCCACTGTGTGCTAGCTAATGTGCCTCCTACCTCCAATTACTTTATATTTACTGATTTATGAACATACTATATCCCTTACCACCCCTAGTCAGTAGAATATACGCTTCTTGAGGGCAGAGTCTGTTTCTTTTAATGTTTTGACCAGCATGATGTCTTCTACACAGCTTAATAAATATTTCTTGGATTGAATGCGATTGAATTGTATTCCCTAGAGGAGATTTTATTACCTTTCATAATATTTCCCAGAATCTTGAAGCCCTTTGTAACCAGGAAAATTCTTTCTACTACCTAAAGTTTTTCTGCTGCAAATTAAATCCTACCTTTAATAGCTCGAACCGTCGTTTCCCTAGTCATTTCATCTTTCAGGGGCCCCAATAGAAGTAGAATACAGTCCCTCAAGAGCCCCACGATAACCTTTCATGGGCTTAAAGGTTATTTCTAAATACATCTCCCTTCTCGCTCCCCAACACACACAAGCACTGACAAATAAGCCTTTCTCTCCTCCATCCTAAAGGGGTCCAGTTCCTTCATTCAATTTTTTTCCTCAACAAGTTCTAATTCATCTCCTCTCCAAACCTCTCTTGCCCTTGGAGGATCATAGATTCAAAGCTGACAGATGAGGACACTGAGACCCAGGGATATTAAACGACTTGCTCAAAGTCGTCCGGATAAAAAGTGTACAAACTGGAATTCTTCTTCAAGTGCTCTGATTCCAAATTCGGGGCGATCTTTCCCTAGCACCAGCACCATGGACACAGAGACAGCAACTAGATGAATTATGATTAAATTGGACTCAGACTCACACGGTCACTAGCACCATCTAAAAACACACACGCACGAAGCTCCAAAGAAGTCACTCACTCTGTGTAGTGTCTATCACCGAGTAAATAATAAGTAAACACCTTAATAAAAGCTTGTGGATTTACTAGCAAAGCTCCAGCAGGTTAGACCTTTCCAAGCTCCTGCCTGGAGCATTCTTACTCCCTACTAGTGACCAGCCCTAACCTCCCTCCCATCCTGTGGTGAAACTTGACCATATATCACCCACACCTGGGATCCAGAACCAAGGAGCTCTGCGCCTAGTCACCATCATCAACAATACTGTCCCTTCATAAAGTAAACAAAAGGCTGGCCAGTCAAGCCTCCTGCAATATGGCAGGATTCTTTGCCCTTACCGACTCCCCTCATACCCCCACCACCCCATCAGGGATGTTTCTTAGGCTGTCTTCCCTTTCCCCATTCCACCTGTTTCTTCTGGCTGTCTAACCCCATCTGGAGCATAAAGCAAAAAACGAAGTTTGGATCATTTCATTGCCCTCCCCCCTCCCTTCCCCTCCTCACCCCCACCTCCCATTTCCAGGTATTTACTACCATCAAGCCACAACAAAGCTCTGCTGGCTGCTCCCTCCCTACAGAAAGCTCCCAAGTCAGGAAAATTACAAACAGGAGAAGTCTCTAGGGAACAGGACCACAGGCTAAGAGAAGGGCAGCTGATTAGCAAGCCAGTAGCTGCTAGCTCTACCTGTCTGTTTATTTCCTAACCTAGGGAGATGGCTACATCAGAAGGTCAAGGGCAGAAACTTTGGGAGTTCACATTGACTTCCTCAGGGACCCAGGAGCAAGACAGCAGACACACACGCATACATTCAACAGCCAAATCCACTCCTCTGGAACTGAGGCAAGAGTTCTTAACCTGTTCTGTGTTCTAGGCTCCTTGGCTGTCCAGAACCCCTTCTCAGAAAAATAGATTTAAATGAATAAAATAAAATACAAAGGAAACCAACTATATTGAACTGAAGTAAAAAAAAAAATTCATGAACTCCAGATTAAGAACCCCTGTTCTAGTGAGAAATCACATTTAGTGAAAACCAGGGAGGAAGCCAACCAAAAGTTAAGCAGGGTTTCATTTTCTGTCCCAACCGACATCAGGGAAGGAGGGAGGAAGGGGCCAAAGATCTTAGTTTCTCAGCTGTCTGGCTCCAGGCAGGCTGTCCCAGCCAGAATACATGGGCTTCTCTTCTCACTCAGATATTAACAATTCAACATTGAAAAAAAAAAGAAAGAGAGAGAGAGCAAAAAAAAAAAAAACCCAACCCAACTTACCTCATTTAACTAAAGATTCTGTTGGGAAATCCAATGGCAGGGTCTGGTGAGAAAGCTGGGCAGAGGGAAACAGATAAACTAGCTCCTAGAGGTAGGTGATGGCCAATCTTAGTGGGGTGTTAGGTTCTATCACTTCTCAGCCCTCATAAGAGTGAAGATGAATGCATAGGACATTAATTTTAAATCATTTTGTAGGATGTTAAGCAATAGGCCACCAACCGGGAATTCCCTAAGTCACTTCCCCCTCGCCTGATTGGCTACAAGGGCCTTAATACAGTAAAATAAAGGACAGCCAACATGGGCTTATTTGCATATGGGGCTCACACTTTAGTACTCAACCAAAACAGGTCTGACCTGTTGTCTCGCGAAAAGAGAAGCAACCTGTTAATGGATGAAGAATTGATCTGGTTGTTACTGTTCTTTCCAGCCTGGAGCCTCGCTCTGAAGGATCAGGATCCCAGAGGGACCCCAGATAGAGGCCAGCTAGCCCAACCGGACTTGGTCAGGAATCCCCTACCACACCCCCAACAAGGGGATTTTTTTTTTCTTGAAGACATGGGAGGAAAGGGTTACTAGGACGATAGACTGAGAGCTGAGTGGTACCTTAGGGGTCAACCAGTCCATCCCCCTCATTTTTTCAGCTGAGGAAACTAAGGCACAAGTAAGGTCACAGTCATTAAGTTTGTGAAGGAGACCAGCGCTGTCATATATTTGGAGCAGGTGTTCTTAATGGTTTTTATTTTATACAATTAGAAACTATTCTGAGAAGGCAAAAAAAAAAAAAAAAAAACAACAGATTAAGAACCTCTGATTTGGAGCTAAATGGGACCTAAGAAGTGGTCTAATCCAAGCACCTCATTTGACACATGAGGCAACGAGGGAGAGAAGGTAAGTGACTTACCCAGGGTCACACAGGCAGTACATGTCTTTGGATCTTTGTGACTCCAGGTCCAACACAGTAATCCACTCTAGTTAGGGGCAACCCATTCCATTTTCTGCTCATTAGGATGTTTCACTTTCCATTCACCTCTGAGTGGTTTCCTTCTTTGGTCCCAGATTGGCTCTCTGGGTCCAGGCAGAACAAGTGGGATCCCCCTGTTTCCCTGAGTGCCTTCCCTATACTCAAAGGCTGGTATGTTCAACTCCCCCAGTTCTCTCTTCTCCCAGATAAACACCTCCAGTCCCTTGACCCAATCCTAGTTTGGTGTGATCAGTCACCATCCAGATCACCTTCTCTTTGACATGCAGTAGCATGTCAATGTCTTTTTCCAAATGGCGGCCAGAACTGGATATTATACAGATGTCATTAAACTCAGGTAGAGTACAGAGGATATATCACCTCCGTTGATCTGTATACTACAACCTCTCAACGCAACCTAGGATCATATTACCATTATTTGGCAATTAAGTCACACTACTCATGCATATGGAATTGAGCTTGTGGTCTACTAAGACCCTTAGATCTTTTTCCCCCCATATGACCTGTTGTCTCAGATGATTTAAGCTACGTGCAAGGGAAAAATTCCTAAAGAGCTGACTTTCCCTGTCTTCCACCTCTGGAAGACTTGACATTTTGTTTTGGGTTAAGAAAAACAACAACCAGAATTTCCCCTTTCAAAAAAAAAGGGGGGGGGGATCAGGAAAATAATCTATAAGGTTGACTATTATAAATACACAAATTAAAAATGAAGGACATGTGAAGAGACATGCTGTCTGCATCCAGGGAAAGAACTGATAAATAGAAGTATGTATAGAATAATTTTACATATATGTATCTTACATAAATTTATATATGTTTATATATTTACATATATATCCTTATTTGTGTCTAATGGTAGCCATCTGTAGGAAAGGGTGAGGGAGAGGGAAGAAAAAAAGGAAAAAAAAGAGATTTAAGTGATAACTGTTGTATATTTGGAGGGAATAGCAAATTGTATGAATTAGATTTGCAGTTTCATGTACAATCATCTTTTTTATTGTACTGTTATGGAAATGCTTGTTTTGTTCCCTCAATTGAAAATAAAATAATTTTTTTTAATTGAGAAAAAAGTCAATTCTGGAAAAAAATAATTGTTAATAAGAACCTGTGTGTTTGCTCTAACTGTCCCCCCTACCTGGAATGCATGCACTCTCGTCATTCCACTAATAGAATCCTTTTTCTTCAAAGTTCAGCTCAAACACTCCCATCTATATGAAGCCCTGCCCTCCAAACCAACTATTAGCCCCCTCCCTTCCAAACTTCTTTGTACTTAACTACAACCCATATATGTGTATTTATTCTCCTTATATTTATTCTGTATATTCTAACCTCTGGCCTTGTTATCTCCTGAATTTGAATACAAGCTCCCTAAGGGCAAGGATCATTTCATTCTTTATATTTGCATCCCAAGCACCTATTATCCTGCCCAAGCACATGGTGGACTCTTTATTGATGAAGGTCTGTCTTCTGACCTTCCATTTCGACCCCCTAAAGGCTATGTAAATTGCTATAGCAGATTGCTCAGTGTTCTCTAGGGATCTTTTTTCCCAGAACTAGAAGGAGCTTTATCTTATAGATGAGGAAACTGAGGCCCAGAGAGATCAAGTGGACAGGTCATATATGTAGTAAATATCAGAGTCAGGATTCACACTCAGGCCCCAAGACTTTAATTCCGTTGCTATGTCCACTTTACCACTCCATAATCAAATTGCTTTTCAATTTTCTCATTACCTTAAGCACTAACCCTCTTTGGCACTATTTCTTAGCATTCTCAATTAAAAAGCCAAGCACTGGTTGGGCCCAATGAAAGTCAGTTCATTTTAGGCCTAGAATTACTCTGTTCAGGTCCAAGAGTTACAGAGTGGGTGGAGAAGAGGGGAACATGGGAGTGAATCACCCATCACCATTAGTTAATAAGGAACAGTCAACTCTGAACTATGTAGAAGCTGATTATCCAGTTTGTATATTATCTGAGTCTGTTTTCCTCTTGCTATCTGCCTGACCACATTACTATTCATTTACACCCTCCCCCAGGAGATGTCCAAGAAACAGGAAACAGCCTGCTTTCTTTCCAAGAGGAATCTCTGCTTTGGGTTAATGGTACCTCTATAAGATCTGGCCAGGAAGGAGATGGCCAAGGAAGGCCTAGGGAAAACATGAATTTCAGCTCTCCAAAGTACTCTCCTGGATTTCTCCCTAAACTCCCTGAGAATAGGGATTGTATCACATTTTTGTATTTGTGTAGCAAATACTTTGAAGCTCTTATCCCAATCCCCACTTGACCCTTTGGGTCCCCAGAGCTCCTAAATCCCCTCAGGGCTATAGGGTTAACCTTGAGGAGTTGGAGGGCTATTTTGGGCAGGCCATGAGCCCCCATCGGTGTACTTCTTTCCCGATTACAATAGAGAATTAATTTAAATAGTCGTACTCAAGTAGTTTTTAGAAAAAGGTGTTTACTAAGGTATCACAATAAGAACAGTCGGTACAAAACCTTCCCTCAAATGTTTGTGTACTGCAAGGACTTAACAGAGTGCAAACAGAAGTGGCCTCAGGCTTAGAGAGCACACGTGGTAAAGGAGTAACTTATTACTACTGATTGCTGAAAGTACTTTCCCCACTCTCCACCCCACCAATGCCTCCATGGGATGCTCAGGATGTTCCCCTTAGGCATGGTGAATTTATCTTCTGAGCATTTGAAGGAATCAGGATCCAAGCTGTCCTTGGCTCCTAATGCAGAAATAGCCAACAACTCTTCTAGGGATGTATCTAGGATGCCCAAAGGAAAATGAGAAATGATTACTCCAGTTCATCCAAGGGCATATGGTACTTAATTAATTATTTGACTGGTTGGTTGACTGAGACTTGTTCTCATCTTGTAAATGTATCTGGACATCTCTTACCACTTAATCCTAGAGCCCTGAAGGGATTTAGGGGCTCTGGAGACCCAAAGGGTCAAGTGGGGATTGGGATAAAAGCCTCAGAATATTTACTACACAGATACAAGGAGTGATATAATCCTTACTCTCAGGGAATTTAGAGAGAAATCCAGGAGAGTACCATGGAGAGCTGAAATCCAGGAGAGTACCATGGAGAGCTGAAATCCATATTTTTCTTTTTTTTTTGGCTAGGCAGCAGGGTTAAGTGACTTGCCCAGGGTCACACAGCTAGTAAGTGCTGTGTGTCTGAGGCTGGATTTGAACTCAGGTCCTGGTGATTGCAGGGCGGTACTCTATCCATTGTGCCACCTAGCTGCCCCATCCATATTTTTCCTAGACCTTACTTGGCCATCTCCTTCCTGGTCAGATCTTCTAGAGCAGAGATTCCGAAACTTATTGGGTCTACTGCCCCCTTTTCAAAAAAAAAAATTACTCATTGCCCCTCTGAAAATCTATTTTCTTTACCGCTTTAATGGCTTTTTTGAAATTTGAGTCATTTCAAAAAATGTAATATATATATATATATATTTTAAATAACACACCTTAAATTTAATAATTTATTATAAATTTGTGGGATTTTTAACTGCATTGAGATTTTGATGACAAAATGTTGTGTCATGTAACCATATAGTATCTTATTGTAATCAAGTCTTCACGCACACATATTCCTAGCAAAGCATGCCGGACTTCTTGACAGTGCATGATGCCCTGGCCTGCCAACACTTGCTTGTTAAGACCTGTCTGTGGACTTGACCACTGATCAGTTTTAACTTACATTTTGTGTGTTTTTGGGGGGGGGACATAATGTAATCACTACGACTTTAACTCTGTTATACAACAGATAAAATATATAAGAATTACTTTTCAAAATTTTCTTCTCTTCTTTCCCTGCCCTTCCACCACTCCCTTATTTTTGTTCAATGCCCTCCATTTGCACCTGAGGTTACTACCACCACCCTGGATCACTCCAGCACCCGGTATGGACCACTTTGGGAGCCTCTGTTCTAGAGGTACCACTAACCAAAAGCAGAGATTCCTATTGGAAAGAAAGCAGGCTGTTTTCTGTCTCCTGGACATGGCCTGGGGGAGGGTGCAAATAAATAGTGATATGGTCAGGCATATAGCAGGAAGAAACCAGAGACTTGGATAACACACAAACTGAGGTGATTTGGTTAACTTAACCCCATTCTTTTATTTGTTTCCCTAGAGCCTAGCACACAGCAGGCACTTAATAAATGTTCTGGGACAGCTAGGTGGCCAAATGGATAGAGTTGGCCCTGGAGTCAGGAAGACCTAAGTTCCAATCCAGCCTCAGACACTTGACACGTACCAACTGTGTGACCCTGGACAAGTCACTTAACCCCATTGCCTAGCCTAAATGAATGAATGAAAGAGTAAATGAATGAATGTTTGCTGATTGGTTCCTCATTACCGGAGGCTAGTGGGAAATTAACTTCACTTATTTCATTAGTCTCCATGTCTCTAGTCTTTCCCATCTACAGTCTATCCTATACACAGCTACAAAAATTATCTTCCTAGGGTGCAATCCTGTCCATGGCACTTCCTTCCTCAAAAACTTTCAGTGGCTCCCTATTGCCCCTAGATTAAAATACAAACAAAACATTTGGGTTCCCCACAAGCTGGCCTCAACTTGCCTTTCCAGTCCCATTTTAACTTGACTTCCCTTCATGTCTTCTATATTCCAGGCACACTGATGACTAGCTGTTACCCAGCTGGCTCCTGCCTCCATATATTTGCACAGCCTGCTTCTGGTACCTGGAAAGCACTGCCTGGTCAGCCTCCTTTCTCTAAACCCTTATTGCCTTTGGGGGATCAGCTTCGGGAAGCTTTCCTTGATCTCCGAGACAGAGAAGCAGGAGGTAATGTGAAAAGCCATGAATTTGGAATTAAGAGCCAGCTTCAAAGGCTGAAACTGCTACTTCTAATCTGTGGGACCTTAGGAGAGTCATTCCCCCATCCTCTTTGGGGTCTCAGTTTCCTTGTCTGTAAAATGAGGAGGTGATTGTCTTGAGTTTAAAATATTCTCACCCACTTCAAAATTTCAGACAGCATTTTGTCCGGCTCTCTCCTTTGCTCTCATCACTTCCTATCTACCTCATGCTATAGTTTTTTTCGGATACCTGTTGGAAACCTTTCATGGGCCATTAAGTTCCGTGAGAGCAGAAACTATCATTGTTTTCTCCCTAGTGCTAGCCAAGCACAATGCCTCACATTTTGGGAGTGGGGAGAGGGAACCTGTCAATTTCATGAGCCCAGAGAACCCTAGTGAGGAAAGTCCCTCTGCCCATAGAGATTTATCATGGTTTCTTAGAGAACTCCTGGGGAAACTGAGGAATTGAGTGGTTTGCCCCAAGGTCGCTCAGCCAGTATGTGTCCAAAGAGAAACCCGAACCTAGTTCTTCCTGAATCCCCACCTGTTCTTTCTCCACACACAGTAGGTGCTTAATAAATATTGAACTGAGACCCAAATCCCTCCACCCAGGGGTATTGTTCAAGCCAGCTCCAACCAGCTTAGAGAGCCATTGTTGAAGTCGGTGGGATCATTTGCATAGTTTGATTTATTGTTGATTGTCTAGACTTAACTATGGAAGGAGAAAATTTTAATAATACAGATTAAGCTGAAAAGCTCGCCTCCTTTCCTTAAACTTTTGCTGGCAGCCCCTGCCTCTACCTGAAGTTGTGTTGAAAAAAAACTAGTTGCTTCTGGAGAGGACCCTGGCCCCAGCTCCTCAGTGTCTCTGTGTCTAGTTGAAGTTCCTGTAAAGTAAATGGCAGGGTTTGATACTTTACCCATATTCAGACACCGATGTCTTTCCTTTTTTTCTGGACCAGCAAATTATCTCTCCCCTCTGTCTGGGAGGGAGCATCTGGTTTTCATAACAATAAATCCTTAAGACATTTGAAAACATGCAATTATTGTGAGTCTAGGCCAGTGGGGCTCCAATTGATTGATCAGAAAATAAGCATTTATTAAGTACCTACTGTGTGCCCAGCCTGTTCTAGGTATTAGGATACAGAGGCATAAAAAAAGCCCCTGGCCTTAAGGAGTTTATGTTACATGATGTGGGGGGAGGGCAGGGCAGGGCAAGGACACATGCATGTCAGAAGGTAGTCTCAGGTATTTGTAACTAAGGTTGTCTTACCTGAACTTTATGGTGTGCCTTCAATCAAACAATAGACATTTATTAGGTACCTATTATGTGCCAGGCTCTGTGCTTATCACTGATTGGCTGCTAAGAGTGAGAGACCTAGAGTAAGGAAGCCTTGAGTTCAAATCCTGCCTCAGATGCCTATTTGATGTGTGACCCTGGAAAAGTCACTTAACCTTTCTCAGACTCAATTTCCTCATCTGTAAAATGGGGATAATAATAGCACCTACCTCCCAGGGTTGTTGTAAAGAACAAATGAGATAATATTTATAAAGTGCTTTGCAAATCATTACATGAATGCTAGTAATTATTAAAGGCTATAGTGTCATGTAATAATAATAGCTAACATTCACTCAGTGCCTATGTGCCAGGCACTGTGCTAAATGCTCAATCCAGCCTGTCTAGATCCCAAATCCACCATCCATCCCCCAGTGCCAGAAATTCTTCTCTTCATTCTGCTCAACATAATGACCACTGACCTCCTTGACCTTAGCCAAGCAGATTCAATTTGATTCAATTCAATTCAACAAACATTTATTAAGGGCCTATTAAATCCAAGGGCAGCTAGGTGATGCAGTGGAGAGAGCGCCTAGACTGGACTCAGGAAGACTCATCTTCCCGAGTTCAAATCCAGCCTTAGACACTTCCTAGGTGTGTGATCCTGGGCAAGTTACGTCACCCTGTTTGCCTCAGTTTCTTCATCTGTAAAATCTGCTGGAGAAGACAATGGCAAACCACTCCAGCATCTCTGCCAAGAAAACCCCAAATGGGGTCATGGAGAGTCAGACACCGCAAAAATTAAATTCAAGCCTGCCTACGAGTCCAAGAAGACCTGGGTTCCAGTTTGGATTCAGACACATCTTGGCTGGGGGACCCTGGGCCAAGTCATACACATTTCTCAGTCATAGAATAAGTGAAGATGCACATTTATGGGGAGAGCTTCTCACTAGGAGTTCTCCCCCAGAAATATCGGGTTCCCCATCCTCCCTGTGACCGCCTCTTCTGATCAGCAGATCCCTAACCTGGACCACCATCTTACCAGGTTGCACTCCACTCCTCACTCCCAACTTTTCCTCTTCCTTTCCAATGCCTTGTCCTCCAGGTACCTTTTCTATGTGGTGTTCCCCTACTTGAATGCAAGCTCCTCAGGGTAGGGACTGCTAATAAGCAGTTATTAAGTGCTCTATCTGTCATCTCTCTAAGAGCACACCCATGTTTGGGCCACATTTTGGGTCAACAAGGCAAGTTAACAAACCCTTATCAAGCCGGTCACCTAGCTATGCACTGGGGATACAGATACAAAGCAAAAGAAAGATAGACCCTGCCCACTAGGAGCTTACATTCTAGTGGGGAAGACAGTATATGGAAAGAAACTGAAAAGCCTTGGTGTGGGGGAAGGGGAGGAGGGGGGAGGGGAAGGAGGGGAAGGGGAAAGGGGAATAGAGAAAGCCCAGAGAGGCAGGTGGAAAGTCTGGAAAGAATCCTTTCTATCCAGGGATACCAAACCAAACACCACAAAACAAAACAAGACATGCGCCCCCAGATCCAGGCCATAACCTTGCCAGAGAACATTCCCTACTCCCTCTGGGTCAGAACAACACTTTCTCCCTAATTTAAACCCCCTCCGGAGGCACTAGTCAAGGGAGTTGTCTTCTTCTGCCCCTCCCTAGAGGAGAATGCCAATCCTAAAGCAAAGGACCTTCTCCTTCTACGTTCTCAGGATCCTGGAGGGTAGGGTGTTGGGTAAAGGTTGATTACTCCCATCTTACAGATGGGTAACAAAAGGGCAGAGAAACACAACACCTTGTCCAGGTCACTGAGCCAGTCCAGGTGACGCTGAGAATAGAGGCTAGGTAAATGATTGACTCAGGCTTCATGAAGGAGGGAGGGGAAGAGGGAGAGAAGGGGGTGGAGCAGAGGAAAGGGGTGGTACCCGTGGCATTCTGCCCCTTCTTAGGTCATCCTCAGGACCACGCGCAGCCCAAGTTCTAGCTGCTGGCCTGGGAGACATCTCAAGACCAAAAAAACTCTGTCCCCCTTATTCCCCATGTCCTTGCCAAAACAAAGCATTGACGAGAGCCAAGTATCAGGCCCTAAGGGAATGCAGAGTCCTAATACCTGAGCGCACTGTGGTTTCAAGAAAGGTCAGTGGGGGTGGTGGCACCTTGCAAGAAGGGAGGTGATGACTTACTTTACCCAATCTATTTTATCCGGAAGCCTTTTGTACGTATCTGGCTGAAAGCGTGAGAGTGTGTGTGTGTGTGTGTGTGTGTGTGTGTGTGTGTGTGTGTGTGTG
>NW_020948203.1:0-1049 GCF_900497805.2 Vombatus ursinus | reverse complement strand
GAGCAGAGGGGGAGGAGCAGAGAGGGCCAGAGGTGCTGCTCTGCCCCCAGCTAGGGCAAGATGGAGTTATTGCTCCAAGGGGCCTCACACAGTCATCTAGGATAACCTCCTTCTTTTACATGGGAGGAAACTGAGGCCCAGGGAGGGGAAAGGACTGGCCCTTGCTCACATTGATGTAAATATCAGAAGCCAAATTTGAACCCAGATCCTTTGACTTTAGAGAGGAGTCCAGGAGGCTCTCAGAGAGTCTTTTCAGCCTGCTTCCCAGTTCCCCATACCCTGGGAAACACACTGAGGGCACCTGCTGCATTAAGCCCCCAGCATGTGCCTGGCACTGTGCTAGGCACCGGGGATAAAAATGCTGATGGAAGCAAGACCCTGTCCCTTGCCTTCAAGTGTGGGAATACCATGAGTTTCCACATAAGTCTGAATGAGCACCTCCTAGACTACTGCCCTGCTGGTCGGAGGGGAGGGGGCTGCTTTGGGCGTGGCCCCTTTCCAGTTCCATAACTCATCAACTTGTGTCTCCATGAATCAGCTAAGCTCAATTTTTTCTCATCAAATATTATATTAGTTATTATATTAAATCACCCCCTATTGAATGCCCTGCAGAAACCACCCCTCCCCATTCCTGGTTGGCCAAAAGCCCAGATGGTCATGTGGTAAAGGCCTTGCCAGGCCTAAGAGGCCCAAGGCAGCACCTCGCACTCAGACCCCAGGTGAAACAGAACCATCAAGGCTTCAGTGCCCCCAGAAGCTCCTTCGGGTGCTCTGCCCCCCCCAGACCCCAGACCCTTGGCCCTCCCACTCAGAGGATGGAGAAGGATCAGAAATGAGGCCTACCTCTCTCAGGAGACCCTCAGAGACACCCTGCCTCGAGTGTTCCCAAGGACAGAAAGGAAGGAGCCAGCTCTGCCCCCTAGGGATAAGGGGATGCAGGCGAGGGCACAGGAAGGGGCAGAGAGAGAGAGGGAGGGGTGGGGCACCCACAGGGAGGGAGAGGAGCAGAGGGGGAGGAGCAGAGAGGGCCAGAGGTGCTGCTCTGCCCC
>NW_020948202.1:0-4516 GCF_900497805.2 Vombatus ursinus | reverse complement strand
TGTGTGTGTGTGTGTGTGTGTGTGTGTGTGTGTGTGTGTGTGTGTGGCACAGGTGGGGTCGGGTGGGGAGGGAAGAGGAAATGGCCTCTCACAAGGCCACCCCAGAGCAGAGCCTTGAAGGGGGCTGGGGTTTCTCGCAGCCAGGGTGATGGGGGGAGAGGTGGCGTTCCAGGTGTGGAGGGCAGATGGCCTGTGCGCAGCAAGAACATTGCGTCACAGCAATCATAGAGAGGCTTATCTGGAGTGAGAGCCCAGCACCTGAGAGGGAGCATTTGGAATCTGGTAGGGAGGGAAGGAGCCTGCCTTTCCTCCTCGAGGCAATGGGGAGCCCCTGATGCTTCCAGAGGGATGGAGGGCACAGCCAGCCCGCTGCCTCCTCCGCGCTTGCTCTCGCCTCGCCCGGGAGCTGGCACATTTAGTGATGCTTGTGCTTGTGCGCTCACAGACCAGCCGCCAGCGAGCAGGAGCAGGTCCAGCTGAAGGGGAAGAAGGCGCGTGTGTCCCAGATGCAGAGACTGTGGGCCGGCCAGGGAGCCTCACTGAAGCTGGGCGACATGATGGTGCTGCTCGGTATGTGCGCCGCTCCTCCTGGGCTGTCCGGGCATCCCCGGCCTCAGCCTGGCCCACCCGGGCACTCCTCGTGCATGTGTGTGAGGTGGATGGGTGAGGCCCGGCCGGGTGTGGACCCATCCCACTCCTCCTTGTCTCGTAGGCGCGGTGGGGGCCTGCGAGTACTCGGGCTGCACGCCGCGATTCTGTGAAGCCAACGGCCTGCGGTACAAGGCCATGATGGAGGTGCGGCGGCTTCGGGGGCAGCTGACCACAGCAGGTACCTCCCACTGTGACCTGTAGGCAGCCTTTAGCGTCCCCCGCCCGTCTCTTCAGCCTCTCCCAGGGCCTTCTCACCTTCCTGTCCGCTTTCCTCCATGTGGCTCCGCTGCTGCCGCCCCTGCCTTTTCAGGGTCAGGCTTCCTGGTTTCTGAGGTCATGGGGGCTGGGGTTGTGAGCAGAGCAGAAGAGGAACCTGCAGAGTCTTCCTGAGGTGCCCTTTGAGGGACAGAGAGGTTCAGGGCTCATCCAGGTCAGCCCTCTCGAGAGGGAAGGCTGGATTAGAACCCTCTGGCCCTCACTGACTGGGGGACCCTGGGAGAGCTTAGAGCCTCGCTTTCCCCACCAAGAAAAGGAGAGCACAGACCTGCAGGCAACGTAGCCTAGGCCTAGTGGACGTAGCTGGCCTAGGAGTTGGCAAGACCTGGTTACGAATCCTGCCTCTGCCGTGTGTTGGCTGTGTAGCCCTGGGCCAGTCACTGGCTAAGACAGTAACATTCAGAGGAGGAGCTCTGCAGCACTTGGGGAAGTGTCTTCTCACTGGGAGCTCCCCGTATCAGTGGCATCCTAGCTAGGAGCCAAGTGGATAGAGCATTGGGCCTGGCATCAGGAAGACCCGAGTTCAAGTGTGGCCTCAGCCAGTCACTACTGCTAGCTAGCACTTACCTACTGCTCACTTACTGTGTGCCAGGCACTGTGTAAATGCTTGATCTGATCCTCACCACAGGCCTGGGAGGTCAGTGCTGTCAGGATCCCTGTTTTACAGTTGAGGCACCTGAGGCAGACAGATCGAAGTGACTTGCCCAGGGTCACGGGGCTGGCTCGTCTGAGGCGGGCTTGCCTTCTGACTCAGGTCTAGCTCCCGCTGGTTGTAGGCAGGGCAGGGGGCATGTCCCCAAGGCACTCAGAGGCTCAGTGAGACTCCCAGGCATTTTCTAAGGCTCTCGCCTCAGGGGTCTTTCCCTCTTTGTCTCGGGCTCTTCTCCCCAGTGACCTCCATCAGTGAGCACGCGGCAGGCCTCTTTGTGGACCCCAAAATGAAGCCCCCGAACGAAGACCAGGTGAATTTTCTGCGGCAGATGGTGCTGGCTGGCTTGGGCGATCACGTTGCCAGGCGTATCCAGAGCGAGGAGCTCCTTGATGAAAAGTGGAAGAACGGCTACAAGGTAGGCACCCGCCCCCAAGGGCACGATCAGACATGAGACCTCCCGCACTCCATTGTTGGTATCGCTCTGATCTAGGAGCATTCTCCGTTTTCCCCAGATGACAGTATTTAGAGCTCAAAGGGACCTTGTGGTCATCCAGTCCACCCTCTCCATTTTACAGGTGAGGAAACTGAGAGCTGGAGAGCTTAGGTGAAATGCCCACGGTCACATGGGTAGTAAGGCCTGAGGCAGGATTTGGCCTCACGGTCCCTGAATCCCAGTGCAGCGCACGGGGCCCGGATCTGAGCACAGCCAGCTGTCCTGGCCAGACCGCGGTCCCACCTTCCTGTGCTGAGACACCATCATTCCCAAATCTGCCAGGGACAAACAGACACATTCATAGTTGTGTCCCGAGCCAGCCAGAGGCAGAGGGCTAGTGCCCGGGCTCTTCCCATCTGGTGTGTCAGACTCTGCCCACATCCCAGATCCTCTGGGTGTGTGCCCACAAGCTCAGAGACGCTGAGGCACTTGTCCAGGGTCACAGGGACATCCGGCACTGAGCTGGGATTCTCTGGGAAGCAGCGTGGGACAGTGGAATGGTGGGTGTATGCTGGATCTGGCGTAAGAGGACCCGAGTTCAAATACTGCTTTTGCCATTCGCTCTCTGCGTGTCCTTGACCAAGTCACTTCTTTTCCCTAGGCCTCAGTTTCCCGATCTGTAAAATGAAGGGGCTGGACTCTTTTAAGCCTCCTTCCACCTCCCAGCCTGGGACCTTGGAATCTGAGTGTCTGACTGATAATTTCCTGTGCCTGCCTTTTTATTTTGTGTGCCCACCTCTCTGTAGACCCCTCTGCTCGATGATCCTGTCTTCATCCACCCCAGCTCAGTCCTCTTCAAAGAGCTCCCTGAGTTTGTGGTCTATCAGGAGATTGTGGAAACCACCAAAATGTACATGAGAGGTAGGTGGCTGGGGATTGGCTCAGCAGGGCTGGGAAGGGGGAGGGATGCAAGGCCCGGGCCCTCTGACCCGAAGGCTGGGCAGCCTCCCAGCATTGAGCGCCTGAGCCCCGGTGACGCCATCTGTGCATCGGTTTCCTCTTGTGTGAAATGAGGGCATTGGCCTGGATGGGCTCTGGGGTCCCAGGTCTCAGAGACTCGGTCGTGTCTGGCTGCTGCTCGAGCCGCCGTCCCCCATCTTCCTGGTCTGCCTCCATGGGATGCCAGCAGCCGGGCAGTATTTATGCCTCCCGTGTCCTCCTCCAGGGGTCTCCGCAGTTGAAGCCACGTGGATCCCGGTCCTGCTGCCTTCTTACTGCCACTTTGAAAAGCCCCTCGAGGACCCTCCCCCGTCCTACTGCTCCAAGACTGGCCGGGTCGTGTGTCACCGGGCCAGCACCTTCTGTGAGTGTTGGGGTGGGGACGGGGTGGTCCCTTGTCTCTCCCATGACTCCACCTCACCAGGAACCCTGGGCTTATAGGGATGATGGCTTGCAGTGGGACACGTCGCCTGGGCCCCCATGCTCTCCTGCCAGGCATGGTAACCTGCTAATGTAGGTCCTCCGCCTTGCAGATCGAGTGGGCTGGCAGCTCCCCGCCGTACAGGTGGACTACCCCGAGGGGCTCGAGCGCTACAAGTGGTTTGCCAAGTTTTTCCTGGAAGGAGAGGTAAACAGCCCCCTTTTCCTTGGAAGGTGTGGGAAGTGTTTGGGGTCTGGGGCCCTGGGGCGACAACAGGAGACAGGAGCAAACTCCCCTCTCACCAGATCAGCCTCCTTCCTCCCCCATGCAGGTTTTTAGAAAGCTCACCCGGCACAGAAGCTGCTTGTTGTCCAGCCCCAGCACGATGCTCAAGACCTGGGCCAAGTAAGTGGCGTCTGTGGAGACGAGTGCTGGAGGAGGGCTGGGCCCAGGAGGAAGGGTGGGCCTCTTCAGTCAGGCATCGAGTGGCACCCTCATCTTTTCTCCTTTTTCTCCCTCATCTTTCCTTCTCAGCCCTCCCCTGTCCTCCTCTGCCTCAGGCCTGTCCATGACCCCTTCAGACCTTGCTTAGTCTTTTTGTTTGTTTTGTTTTGTTTTGCTGAGGCAATTAGGGTTAAGTGACTTGGCATCTAGTGTCAGGTGTCTGAGGGTGGATTTGAATTCAGGTCCTCCTGAGTCCAGGGCCAGTACTCTACCCTGCAGTGCCCTTTTTCCTCATACCACACAACCTAGGGGCTGACAAATGACCCCACACATTCCCCTCCCTTTTTCCTTCAGGCGGAGAGCGGCTTTCTCAGTTTGCCAGAAGCCCGAGGGGCAGCTTATGCATTATTTGCCTTCTCTCTGCTGGCCTTGGAGAGCAGAGCTCCTTGGGCCTGTTGGACCCAGGGACTGACCAGAGGGAGGCTACCAGAGCCTCTCCCACTCTTTTGTCAGGGACATGCCCAGGCTGCCTTGGGTCCTGGGGGTGAGGACGAGCAGGTGTCTCTGCCAGTTCTGGATCTGACTGGTGTTTGGGGGGGGGACTCTTAACCTTCAGGCTCCAGCCCAGGACGGAGAGCCT
>NW_020948201.1:0-4515 GCF_900497805.2 Vombatus ursinus | reverse complement strand
TGTGTGTGTGTGTGTGTGTGTGTGTGTGTGTGTGTGTGTGTGTGTGGCACAGGTGGGGTCGGGTGGGGAGGGAAGAGGAAATGGCCTCTCACAAGGCCACCCCAGAGCAGAGCCTTGAAGGGGGCTGGGGTTTCTCGCAGCCAGGGTGATGGGGGGAGAGGTGGCGTTCCAGGTGTGGAGGGCAGATGGCCTGTGCGCAGCAAGAACATTGCGTCACAGCAATCATAGAGAGGCTTATCTGGAGTGAGAGCCCAGCACCTGAGAGGGAGCATTTGGAATCTGGTAGGGAGGGAAGGAGCCTGCCTTTCCTCCTCGAGGCAATGGGGAGCCCCTGATGCTTCCAGAGGGATGGAGGGCACAGCCAGCCCGCTGCCTCCTCCGCGCTTGCTCTCGCCTCGCCCGGGAGCTGGCACATTTAGTGATGCTTGTGCTTGTGCGCTCACAGACCAGCCGCCAGCGAGCAGGAGCAGGTCCAGCTGAAGGGGAAGAAGGCGCGTGTGTCCCAGATGCAGAGACTGTGGGCCGGCCAGGGAGCCTCACTGAAGCTGGGCGACATGATGGTGCTGCTCGGTATGTGCGCCGCTCCTCCTGGGCTGTCCGGGCATCCCCGGCCTCAGCCTGGCCCACCCGGGCACTCCTCGTGCATGTGTGTGAGGTGGATGGGTGAGGCCCGGCCGGGTGTGGACCCATCCCACTCCTCCTTGTCTCGTAGGCGCGGTGGGGGCCTGCGAGTACTCGGGCTGCACGCCGCGATTCTGTGAAGCCAACGGCCTGCGGTACAAGGCCATGATGGAGGTGCGGCGGCTTCGGGGGCAGCTGACCACAGCAGGTACCTCCCACTGTGACCTGTAGGCAGCCTTTAGCGTCCCCCGCCCGTCTCTTCAGCCTCTCCCAGGGCCTTCTCACCTTCCTGTCCGCTTTCCTCCATGTGGCTCCGCTGCTGCCGCCCCTGCCTTTTCAGGGTCAGGCTTCCTGGTTTCTGAGGTCATGGGGGCTGGGGTTGTGAGCAGAGCAGAAGAGGAACCTGCAGAGTCTTCCTGAGGTGCCCTTTGAGGGACAGAGAGGTTCAGGGCTCATCCAGGTCAGCCCTCTCGAGAGGGAAGGCTGGATTAGAACCCTCTGGCCCTCACTGACTGGGGGACCCTGGGAGAGCTTAGAGCCTCGCTTTCCCCACCAAGAAAAGGAGAGCACAGACCTGCAGGCAACGTAGCCTAGGCCTAGTGGACGTAGCTGGCCTAGGAGTTGGCAAGACCTGGTTACGAATCCTGCCTCTGCCGTGTGTTGGCTGTGTAGCCCTGGGCCAGTCACTGGCTAAGACAGTAACATTCAGAGGAGGAGCTCTGCAGCACTTGGGGAAGTGTCTTCTCACTGGGAGCTCCCCGTATCAGTGGCATCCTAGCTAGGAGCCAAGTGGATAGAGCATTGGGCCTGGCATCAGGAAGACCCGAGTTCAAGTGTGGCCTCAGCCAGTCACTACTGCTAGCTAGCACTTACCTACTGCTCACTTACTGTGTGCCAGGCACTGTGTAAATGCTTGATCTGATCCTCACCACAGGCCTGGGAGGTCAGTGCTGTCAGGATCCCTGTTTTACAGTTGAGGCACCTGAGGCAGACAGATCGAAGTGACTTGCCCAGGGTCACGGGGCTGGCTCGTCTGAGGCGGGCTTGCCTTCTGACTCAGGTCTAGCTCCCGCTGGTTGTAGGCAGGGCAGGGGGCATGTCCCCAAGGCACTCAGAGGCTCAGTGAGACTCCCAGGCATTTTCTAAGGCTCTCGCCTCAGGGGTCTTTCCCTCTTTGTCTCGGGCTCTTCTCCCCAGTGACCTCCATCAGTGAGCACGCGGCAGGCCTCTTTGTGGACCCCAAAATGAAGCCCCCGAACGAAGACCAGGTGAATTTTCTGCGGCAGATGGTGCTGGCTGGCTTGGGCGATCACGTTGCCAGGCGTATCCAGAGCGAGGAGCTCCTTGATGAAAAGTGGAAGAACGGCTACAAGGTAGGCACCCGCCCCCAAGGGCACGATCAGACATGAGACCTCCCGCACTCCATTGTTGGTATCGCTCTGATCTAGGAGCATTCTCCGTTTTCCCCAGATGACAGTATTTAGAGCTCAAAGGGACCTTGTGGTCATCCAGTCCACCCTCTCCATTTTACAGGTGAGGAAACTGAGAGCTGGAGAGCTTAGGTGAAATGCCCACGGTCACATGGGTAGTAAGGCCTGAGGCAGGATTTGGCCTCACGGTCCCTGAATCCCAGTGCAGCGCACGGGGCCCGGATCTGAGCACAGCCAGCTGTCCTGGCCAGACCGCGGTCCCACCTTCCTGTGCTGAGACACCATCATTCCCAAATCTGCCAGGGACAAACAGACACATTCATAGTTGTGTCCCGAGCCAGCCAGAGGCAGAGGGCTAGTGCCCGGGCTCTTCCCATCTGGTGTGTCAGACTCTGCCCACATCCCAGATCCTCTGGGTGTGTGCCCACAAGCTCAGAGACGCTGAGGCACTTGTCCAGGGTCACAGGGACATCCGGCACTGAGCTGGGATTCTCTGGGAAGCAGCGTGGGACAGTGGAATGGTGGGTGTATGCTGGATCTGGCGTAAGAGGACCCGAGTTCAAATACTGCTTTTGCCATTCGCTCTCTGCGTGTCCTTGACCAAGTCACTTCTTTTCCCTAGGCCTCAGTTTCCCGATCTGTAAAATGAAGGGGCTGGACTCTTTTAAGCCTCCTTCCACCTCCCAGCCTGGGACCTTGGAATCTGAGTGTCTGACTGATAATTTCCTGTGCCTGCCTTTTTATTTTGTGTGCCCACCTCTCTGTAGACCCCTCTGCTCGATGATCCTGTCTTCATCCACCCCAGCTCAGTCCTCTTCAAAGAGCTCCCTGAGTTTGTGGTCTATCAGGAGATTGTGGAAACCACCAAAATGTACATGAGAGGTAGGTGGCTGGGGATTGGCTCAGCAGGGCTGGGAAGGGGGAGGGATGCAAGGCCCGGGCCCTCTGACCCGAAGGCTGGGCAGCCTCCCAGCATTGAGCGCCTGAGCCCCGGTGACGCCATCTGTGCATCGGTTTCCTCTTGTGTGAAATGAGGGCATTGGCCTGGATGGGCTCTGGGGTCCCAGGTCTCAGAGACTCGGTCGTGTCTGGCTGCTGCTCGAGCCGCCGTCCCCCATCTTCCTGGTCTGCCTCCATGGGATGCCAGCAGCCGGGCAGTATTTATGCCTCCCGTGTCCTCCTCCAGGGGTCTCCGCAGTTGAAGCCACGTGGATCCCGGTCCTGCTGCCTTCTTACTGCCACTTTGAAAAGCCCCTCGAGGACCCTCCCCCGTCCTACTGCTCCAAGACTGGCCGGGTCGTGTGTCACCGGGCCAGCACCTTCTGTGAGTGTTGGGGTGGGGACGGGGTGGTCCCTTGTCTCTCCCATGACTCCACCTCACCAGGAACCCTGGGCTTATAGGGATGATGGCTTGCAGTGGGACACGTCGCCTGGGCCCCCATGCTCTCCTGCCAGGCATGGTAACCTGCTAATGTAGGTCCTCCGCCTTGCAGATCGAGTGGGCTGGCAGCTCCCCGCCGTACAGGTGGACTACCCCGAGGGGCTCGAGCGCTACAAGTGGTTTGCCAAGTTTTTCCTGGAAGGAGAGGTAAACAGCCCCCTTTTCCTTGGAAGGTGTGGGAAGTGTTTGGGGTCTGGGGCCCTGGGGCGACAACAGGAGACAGGAGCAAACTCCCCTCTCACCAGATCAGCCTCCTTCCTCCCCCATGCAGGTTTTTAGAAAGCTCACCCGGCACAGAAGCTGCTTGTTGTCCAGCCCCAGCACGATGCTCAAGACCTGGGCCAAGTAAGTGGCGTCTGTGGAGACGAGTGCTGGAGGAGGGCTGGGCCCAGGAGGAAGGGTGGGCCTCTTCAGTCAGGCATCGAGTGGCACCCTCATCTTTTCTCCTTTTTCTCCCTCATCTTTCCTTCTCAGCCCTCCCCTGTCCTCCTCTGCCTCAGGCCTGTCCATGACCCCTTCAGACCTTGCTTAGTCTTTTTGTTTGTTTTGTTTTGTTTTGCTGAGGCAATTAGGGTTAAGTGACTTGGCATCTAGTGTCAGGTGTCTGAGGGTGGATTTGAATTCAGGTCCTCCTGAGTCCAGGGCCAGTACTCTACCCTGCAGTGCCCTTTTTCCTCATACCACACAACCTAGGGGCTGACAAATGACCCCACACATTCCCCTCCCTTTTTCCTTCAGGCGGAGAGCGGCTTTCTCAGTTTGCCAGAAGCCCGAGGGGCAGCTTATGCATTATTTGCCTTCTCTCTGCTGGCCTTGGAGAGCAGAGCTCCTTGGGCCTGTTGGACCCAGGGACTGACCAGAGGGAGGCTACCAGAGCCTCTCCCACTCTTTTGTCAGGGACATGCCCAGGCTGCCTTGGGTCCTGGGGGTGAGGACGAGCAGGTGTCTCTGCCAGTTCTGGATCTGACTGGTGTTTGGGGGGGGACTCTTAACCTTCAGGCTCCAGCCCAGGACGGAGAGCCT
>NW_020948200.1:0-11061 GCF_900497805.2 Vombatus ursinus | reverse complement strand
CTTCCTAGTCTGGTTTGTTTTGTGCTCATGGTTCTTTCCATGTCTGTTGTTGCTTTCCTGGTTCTGCTGACCTGGTACTTCACTTTGCATCAGTTCAAGTACATCCTCCTACACTTCTCTGTATTCCTAAGGAGTTTACATTCTAATGGGTGCAGCCAGCCCCTAGAGGGTAACGGTGGCTGCCAGGTAGGGAAGGGTCTTTCCGTTTGGGAAGTCACAGGGGCACCTCTTCCATTTTGCTTCTAGAATGGGACAGTGGGATGGAAGGGGAAGGCTTGAGGAACATGGCAGCTTGTTGCCTGGAAAGAATCTGGCCAAGGAAGAGAGTGCAGTCCAGCTAAGTGTGAATTAGAGTTCCATGAGGTCCTCCCTAATCAGGATGGTGGGCCCCAGAGATCTCGAGCTGAAGGGGTGTGGTCTCTGGTCTAGGTGGCATGACAGTGGCTGCCTATCCAAGAGACAGCTGCCAAGTAAAGGCCAGTAGTTGGAACAAAGCTCAACCTCTAGGTTGTCTCTTCCTAGAATCCTGGGTTCAAGTCTTGCCACTGGTGCATACTGGCCCTGTGTCTCTGGGAAAGTTACTTCACCTGTCTGTGCTGCCTAAGGCTATAAATTGTAGAGGAAATGGCGACCTTCATTGGCAGAGAGTTTCGTTGTCTAGACTTCCTCACGTCAGTGAAGTCACTGGTCCAGCCCTCATTCGCCTTCCATGGACTCATAAACATTTGCTGGCTCGTACCTGGAGGACCAGCTTCCCAAAGCCTGACCAGGCCCCGCTCACTCACTCAGCCTGGTGTCCCGGTGCTAGCCCAGGCGTGACTGGGGGGTCTGTGTCTCTGCAGAAGCAGCAGCCCCTGAAACTGCTCATCATGTCAGCCACGCTTCGCGTGGAGGACTTCACCCAGAACTCCCGGCTCTTCTCGGTGCCTCCCCCTGTCGTGAAGGTAAGCCTCCTCCTCTGTGCCAGAATTTGTGGTGGGCCCTGCTGTGTGGGGCGGGAGGGGCCTGTCCTGGACAGGAAGGAAGTCGGGGAGGGCCTCGGGCTAGAGCCCCCAGGAACGTTCCATTCTGACCATCCAGGAAAAACTGGGATTTGTTGGCATTTGATGTGACTGAGCCTGGGCAAGACACTTAGGCCCAACCTCTCTGGGCCTCAGTTTCTTCATCTGTAAAATGAGGAAGTTTACTTTGGTGACCTTTAAGGTCCTTTCAGCTCATAAATCTGTGTTCCCGTGACCTTTCCTTGGTAGTAAATCGAAAGGCCAGAGGAACATGCGTTACCACCCACATTACTGTCTGGAGAGGGTGGGGACTTCAGATCTTGCCTGTTCTGCCATGTACGAGGATCCCTGCCAAGTGGCCATGCGGCTTCTACTGGGAGACCTCCAGTGTTGGGGGACTCACTCCCTCCTGATGCTGCCTGGCCACGTTGGTCTGTGGCCTCATGATGCCTGCTGGTTGTTGTTGATAGGTGGATGCCAGGCAGTTCCCCGTGACCGTACACTTTAACAAGAGGACACCGCTCCATGACTACAGCGGCGAGTGCTTCCGCAAAGTGTGTAAGATCCACCGAATGTTACCTCCAGGTGAGGCAGCCGGCCCATGGGTTCAGCCTGCATGGTCGTCTTCATTTCTTTTGAAGCTTCTGCGGTACTAGAGAGGGGCCGGGAAAGCTGGTTTTGTCACTGGGTAGCTCTGTAATTACAGGCACATCACTTACCCTTGGTTCCCTCAAGCACACAGTGCCTTTCCCTGCACCTCCGTTTTCTTCACTGTAGAATGGGGGTGGTGGTGCACACCCCATGTGCTCTGTTAGATGATTTCACAGAACCTTAAGGGTCTTCTCAACCAATCCGTACTTGAATAAGAATTCCCTTCTAGAAGACCTCGGGGCGGGGCGGGGAGGGCAGCGAGGTGGCACAGTGGATAGAGCACGGCCCTGGAGTCAGGAGGACTTGAGTTCAATCCAGTCTCAGACACTTACTAGCTGTGTGACCCTGGGCAAGTCACTTAACCTGGATTGCCTCAAAAAAAGAAAGGAAAAAAGAGACCTCTTGTGAGGGGGAGTTCTGCCCTCTGCTTTGGGGCAGCACTGCTGTGTCAGACTCAGATTTACATTGGTGCCCGTTCCCTCCATGGCTCCTAGTTACGTCCTCTTTGGCCAAACAGAATCCATTTAATCCCTCTTCGGGGGGGGGTGGCGCCTTTCAGGTACATGAGCCATCATGTTCCCCCCATCCCTGAATGTTCTCTCCAACCATGAAATGGTAGAGGTAAAAGCACGTTGGAAAGGCCAGAGCACTCTCCAGGTAGTGTCCAGCTTGGCGTCCTTGCCCGGCACCAGCTGAGCTCGTGCCTTGTGGCCTCAGGACTTTGAGATCTTCACCTCCTGGTCCTCTTTCCCCCAGGAGGTATTTTGGTATTCCTGACGGGACAGGCCGAGGTACACTCGCTCTGCCGAAGACTCCGGATGGCCTTCCCATGTCTTAGAGGCAGCGCCAGAGGTACGCCAGCCGCGTGGATGCCTGGGCTCATTAAGTGAGCTAAGGGATGGGAGGAGAGAGCAGCTCTGCCTCAGGTGCCCGTTGGGGTATCGGTGTGGGCTGCAGTGGACACTGGGGCATGAGGCATTTGTTCCCAGCTTGTACCAGGGATGGGGGGGTGGTGGGCAGGGGGTAGGTGATGGGCATGGAAGGCCACCTACTTCATTGAGGAATGTGCTAAGGAATCCAGCTCAGGTTCACCTTTTTTTTTTTAAGGAACAGAAGAAAAGGAGGATTCCGTGGAAGAGATGAGAAAATTCAAGAAGTCCCGAGGCAAGAAGGGCCCTGCGGTACGTTGGCAGCTCTAGAGGTGGTCAGGGTGGGACCTGGGCTGTGCCTCCTTGGAGTTCCCACCTTTCGCCTCAAGGTGGTCTGGCGGCCCCTTCCCCAGGCATTACTTCTCTGTGCCCTCGCCCTGCCCATGCAGCCTCGGGGGGGGGGAGACCTTTCTCCAATGTAAAAAGCAAGACCTGTCCTGGGACTTTGTGCTGAGCCTTGGGCAGGAGCCTTGGCCTGTCATTAGCCTAGACTTAACCGAGACATGCCCCAGGGCTGCTTATGTAACCCCAGGCCCCTTTGCCAGCATTCAGCCTTGGATTCCCACAGAAGCCAAAGTAGCGTATCTGGCTCTTTCCCTATGCTGCTTATACCTTCTGGATGGGTCCCTTCTCCAGTTTCATTCAACTCGGTTTATTTCACCAAACGTGGTCCAGTAGAAGCTCAGACTCTGCACATAGAGGGTCCTGGGTTCAGCTCCCACCCCTTAATACCTTTGTGACCTTGTTTGAATCACTTAACCTTCGTGGGCCTCAGTTTCCTCATCTGTAAAATGAGAGGAGGTTGACCTAGAAGCCCTCGATGGCGTCCACTCCAGATTTCTGATCCTCTAAAGGGCCTGCTATGTGTTAGGCACCAAATTCAAAGACACGCCTGAAGTAGGCCTCTTTTTCAAGGAGCTTACATTGTGCTTGGTGGGGGTAGGGATGAGCACACACACAGACTCTCCGTGTCCTGCACCTGCTTCCATCCATAACCCTGGACAGGCCCCTTTCCTAATCTCCTGCCTGGATTTGCCCTGGAAGCCACATTCCCAGATGTGGTTATGACTTCCAGTTTGTAATGAAAATCAGATTGAAATGCTTTAGAAACTTATAAAGCATTTATGAGCCTGTTCCCTTTTAGAACAGGTCAGTGAACATCCCTGGCATGGAAGAAGGGCCCTTGGGAAGGCAGGTTACCCTCCACACTAAGGACCAGACTTCCCAGATCCCACAGTGCTGGGGGGGAGGGGGGCGGTCAGTGACTGGGGACCTCCCCTGAGTGGAATGCTGGCTGAAGAGCGCCCCAGTGTCCCTGACAACGTGGAACAGTAGGCGCCACCGTGCTGGGCACTAATGCAGGAGACATGAATACTTAATATGTGGAGAGGCACCTCGGGTCTGCCAACTGTGAGAGCTGCCCTCTGAAGCCTGTGCTGGAGATAAGAAGCAGTCTGGGCTTCCCTTCAGTGGATAGCTCGTGGTTAAGGAGGGGCTCAGGCCACCAGGGCATTAGAAAGAGAAAGCCTCTTCCTTCTGGGCAGATGATGGGAAGTCTGGCTAGTTTTTTACATGCCTTTACAGCCACATGGACTTTTCTACCCGGAGGAGATAGCTGGGCCTGGTCAGGGTATCAGGTGCTGAGGTCGAGAATACAGACATTCAAGACTTTGGGGTTCTTAACCTGGGCTCCACAAACTTATATGGGGAAAGAACATTCCATCTTTATTTTTACTAAGCTCTAACGTTGAGGTTCTTCATCTGTGTGTGTCCTGGTCCTCCTGGACAGCACCTGGGGAAGCCCATGAACCCCTTCTCAGAATCATAGCTTTAAATGCATAAAAAGTTGAGAGTCTAGGGCAGCATGGACGGATGGTCCTGTAGAGGATCAAGCTGGAGGCCCAAGTACCTGTGATTGTCTGATAGGTGACTGGTGGCGAAGGAGACCAGTTGTATTGAAATACAGATATTAACATGTATTTAACAAAAAAAAAGCAAACCTACAAAGGAGTTCACAGACCCAGGTTAAAAAGTCCTGATCTAACTGAGAGTTACCATTTGCTTCAATTATGTCACAGCTTTATTCTGAGGAGGGCCCATAAGCTTCATCGGGCAGACAGGCCTCCTTGCAGCAAGTGGTATCGCTCTCCCTTTTCTCCTTAGGCGCTGCCCAGAATCGATCTGGATAATTACTCAGCGATGCCCGTGGATGAAGGGGACGAGGACGGGGAATCAGAAATGGATGAGGAAGAGGATGTCGTGGGATCCGATCTCGACCTAGACCTGGGAGACGGGGAAGCCGAAGAAGGTTGGCCTAGCCAGGGTTTTCTCTCTGAAATTGCCCACGGCAGTAATCCTCTTGTGCCCCTGGGATGGGCTTCGCCTGGCTTCCACAGCGAGCTGGTTTTTATCCTGCTCCCCATTTCTGTCTGTGGTGTGGTGGCTAGAGCTCCGGACTCCTGCTCAGGAGGGCGCTGGGCTTGAATCCCACGGCAGATATCCTAGCTGCGTGACCTTAGGCAAATGACACAGCCTCTCTGAGTGTCCGTTTTCTCATCAGTAAAATGGAGGCAATGCCCCCTTCCTCCCAGGCTCATTGTGAGGATGGTATGAGATAAGGTCCACAAAGTACTTTGTAAACCTTTGTGCTCTATCAGTGTCTTCTTTCACTGTGCTGTAGTAGCTAGAGCCCCTGGGTCTGGACTCAGGAGAACCCGAGTTCAGATCCCGCCTCAGGTATTTATTAGATGCATGGCCCTGGCTCAGTCACCTAAGTCTTTTAACCTCTCCATGCCTCAGTTTCCTTCATCTGTGAAATGGGGATAATAATAGACCTACTATTGTAGTGAGGATCAAATGTGGTAACGTTTGTAAAGTGCTTTGCAAACCTATATATATGTGTGTGTGTGTGTGTAGATGAACCATCCAGAGCTCTGTTCCTCTTGATGCCAGTGTCGTGATGCACATTGATTGCTGAGCCTGGCTTGGAACAGAGTCCCTCCCTGGTCCCTGCCCTCGAGGCTTTGAGAGACATGGGCCGCTTCCCTGGCACACGTGGATGGACCTGTGAAGGACAGAGATGTGTTCCTGAGCAGAGAACATTCCACTTATTAGAATTAGGGCCTTTTCCATTTTTGGACACGTGGATTGTTTTCACCAGGGTTCAGGCTCCAACTCAGACATTTTCTGACTATGTGACTCTGAGCAAGCTGCTTAACTCCTCCTACCTTCAATTCCCTCATCTGTAAAATGGGGATAGTAAGCATTTGCCTCACAGGGTTGTTGTGGGGATTAACCTCAATATCATTTGAAAAGCACTTTGCAAAACTAAGGTGTTCTGTGTGTGCTGGCCATTAGAATGTTCATATGCACGATTCCACTGGCAACTGACATAATAATGTTATTAGTCTTAATGGTAATTAACATTAGCATTCATAATTAATGCTAATAAATAATTACAATTCATGTTAATATTAATAACAGTAGTCTTCAGTGTGTTGTCACTGGAAGCCTGACCCTGAGGCCTGTTGGGAGTTCCCTGCCAGCCTGACCTCAGCCTGTTTGTTTTCTGTAACAGATGAGAAGCCAGATGCCTCCCTCCCCCTTCATGTCCTGCCGCTGTATTCGCTGCTAGCTCCAGAGAAGCAAGCCCAGGTAAGCCTGGCGGTGCACACGGGCCAGGGCTGGCCGCTCTGAGGACTGCTCACTTCCTCCCGGTGGCCACTCCTGGGACTGCAGCAAGCCAAGGGACAGGAGCCTCTCACTTTGTCTTCTTGAGCCCGGGCGTGTTTGGCAAAAGATAAGCCACGTGCTTTATCTTTGCGACATGGCGTCTCTTTTTAGAGGCTGAAACATGCTCATCCATTTGCTTCTGGAGACAGGGGAGGGCTAGCCAAGCTGTGGAGGTCCCTGCCAGCATCTTCTGTGGGCACGGCCAGTGTGGGAATTACGTGTTTGTTACGAGGGTTTTCTGCTTCCTTTATGGAGAGGAAGAGGTCAGAACCAGAGCGGAGGGTGGACGGCCCCAAAGTGGACCAGGCTGCTTGGCCAGGTGGTGCGTTCTCCCTAGTTGGAGGTCATCAGGCAGCCAGCCACTCAGGATGCATTTATTAAATGCTTCCTCTGTGCCAGGCACAGCCTGAGTGCTGACATACAAAAAAGTCAAAAGGCAGTCCCTGCCCTCAAGAAGCTCGCCGTCTACTGGGAGAGACCGCTGTGGACAAACCAGCTACAACCAGGATAGACTGGAGAAGGTCTCAGAGGAAAGTGAGGGGCATTGGGGGGTTAGGAAAGGAGGTGGGCATTTAGCTGAGCTTGAAGGAGCCAGGCTGGGCTGTCCTTGGAGTCTCTTTGGGTGTGGGTCAGAGTAGACAGCTGCTGAGGGCCTGTGAAATTCTGTAGTCTGGGATAGTACCTGTGTGATCGTGGGAAGATCTGTTCTCGGAGCCTTATCTCCTTCTAGAACGTGTGGGCTTTGCATTCGATGCTCAGCTCTGCAGTGCTGCAGCCCTCAGGCAATTCCCACTTGGATCATGCTGGGCCTAGCTCAGCCGTTCGTACCGACAGGGCTTTGCTTTTCCCTGACTCAGGTGTTCAGACCTCCCCCGGAGGGATGCAGACTGTGTGTGGTGGCCACCAATGTGGCCGAGACGTCCCTGACCATCCCTGGCATCAAATACGTCGTTGACTGCGGGAAAGTCAAGAAGAGGTTTTATGACAAAGTGACCGGTGTGTCCTCTTTCCGGGTAACGTGGGTATCACAGGCATCGGCCGATCAGCGGGCAGGGAGAGCCGGGAGGACGGAGCCAGGCCACTGCTACAGGTAGGCAGGGACTGGGCAGCAAGGCTGTGGGACTGGACCATGGGGGAAGGGGACCGAGAAGGACAGCGGGAGATGGCAGAGAGGGGATTGGAGTGTTTGGAAAGAGCCCCGAGGACGTGGGTTCAAATCCTGCTTCTGTCACTGACTAGCAGGGTGACCTTGAACAAGTCCCCTAAATCCTGGGCGTCTTGGTGCCTGATTTGTGAAATGAAGAGTTTGGAGTTGAGGTCCTCTAAGGTCTTCTCAGCCCTAGATTTAGACTCTTTAGGTTTTCCCCAGGGATGTCCTCACAGCGCTTCACTCTTTGTCTGGCTTAGCTAACCGTGACATAGTGCATTAAGGCTTTATGAAGGCTCAGATGGCATTGGAATCCGGGGCTGACTCCCACAGCCAATTTTCATTCATATAAAAGGAGAGCAGCAACATGGAGAATATTTTTTACTATTATGTTGCATTACTTTTTATTATGCTTTTGACAAACGTGAACATTGCCATCTTCAAAGAAAAGCAGAAAAGAAGGTTTCTGTGTGAAACTGAGTTTTGATTATGTGGAGCTTGGGTTTTTGTCCGCGAATATTAAATTTAGCACAAGAGTTGGAGCAATCCTGCCTCTGTCTTTTGTATGCTTCTTAAATGTTTCATTGATGCTTCTGACTATCCCCTGTAACTTCCCCTCCTCCCTAAAGAAAAAATAAAAAGTAAATACAGTCAAACAAAAGGTTGGCAGCCTGGCCCAGTGGTTAGAGTGCTGGATTTGGAGCCAGAAAGACCGTTGAATCCCACCAATACTTACTGGCTGTATAAGCCTCAGTTTCCTCATCTGTAAGATGGGGAGGAAGCTTTCATGAGGCTTATATGCAATAATTCACATACACCTGCCGTCGTGTGGGCAGAATCTTAGAAACTAGCATTACTTGAAGCTTCTTAGGACCGATCGAAGGAGGCATTTGAGTCCCAGCAGGGTCTGGAGGGTCTCTCTGTCCCCCACAGGCTCTACTCGTCGGCCGTTTTCAGTGACTTTGAGAAGTTTTCTCCTCCTGAAATCACCCAGCGACCCGTCGAGGATCTGGTCCTTCAGATGAAAGCTTTGAACATAGAAAAGGTGAGAGGTGGGGGGTGTGTACTCGGGTAGCAGGGTTGTGGGAGAGAAGGCAGAATTCCCCAAAACAGAAGAGAAAGTGCAGGGGGCACATCCAGCTTCCTGCTGTCTCTCCCCAGCTGATTTCCTGGAGGGAAAAGAGGCTTCTTACGGTGGGAAGTCGGTTTTGAAGGAGACGTGCTTCAGGCATCTGTGTGTGTGAGGCTTGTTGGATAAAGGAAGGGAGGGCATGCGTGCTTTTCACAGTGGGAGAATCCATGTAGCTGGGGAAGGTGGCTAAATGCACTGGGTCGGAGAGACTTGGAATGCTGGGCTGAGCCTAATAGAGGCACATTTACAAGGCAAGGATGCAGAGTTTTCCATGTGGGTTCCAAAAATTTTAAAAGCAAGTGGGCATTCGTTTCGTTCTTTGTAGTTTTCTCTGCGGGCCTTTTGACCTGGTGCCAGTCATGTGGTAGGTGATTAATAAATTCCTGTTGGCTCATGGATCTATTGCTTCATGCTGACCAGGGACGGAGGGAGAAGATAGAGAGACGGGGTTTGACTTAATAATAGAAAGAAGCTCGTTCGTGATTAGCGTTGTCTCAAATTTAAAGGGGACCAATCCACGAGAACAGCAGATGGCCCCTCGTATGAGGTGGGGCTCCTGGTCGCCAGCCTTGAACCCAGTGCAGACGTTCTGGCTGTTTGCTGCATTCATTCTCATCACTTTTCTCACCCTCCACAAATGCTTTTTATAGGTTGTCAACTTCCCATTTCCATCCCCTCCTCCCATGGAGGCCCTGGTCGCCGCAGAGGAGTTGTTGACGGCACTCGGGGCTTTGCAGGAGCCTTTGCAGACGGGACGGTATGCCGGGCCTGGGTCTGCTGGGACTCTAGGAGGAGGCAGGGGTCGGTGAGGTTAGCATTAACAGCAGCTGACCTGCTGTCTGCTTTCCTTATTCCACACACGAAGAAAGCATCACAAGTTGAATAAGATCCAGAATGACTGTGGTCAGATGGCTGGGCTTGGTATCAGAGTGACCTGAATTCAAATCCTGCCTCACACACTCCTAGCTGGGCAAGTCACTTAACCTCTGCCTCAGTTTCCTTGCCTGTCTAATATGGAGGTTGGACTCCCGTGGTCTCCAAGTTCCTTTCCAGCTCTAAATCTGTGATCCTGATGGTCTCTTCTAAAGCCAGGAGTCACCTGCAGCATTTTTCTCCCCAGGTTGAAACAGCTGCAGGCGGCAAAGCTGAGCTGCCCAATCAGTCCCTTGGGGAGAACCATGGCCACCTTTCCGGTGGCTCCTCGTTACGCCAAGATGCTGGCCCTCAGCCAGCAGCACGAATGCCTGCCCTACGTCATCACCATCGTGGCTGCCATGACGATCCGCGAGCTGTTCGAGGAGTTAGACAGGTGGGTGATGAGGGGGCTGCCATGGGCAATCTGGACAGAGCAGCAGGGCGACGTTCTGCTTGGCCTCCAGGGCTGAACAAGTAACAGATTTGGCTTTCTTATTATAAGGAAGAACTTCCCAGAAGGGGAGGGAGGACATGGGGTCTCCTTCATGTTCTTTCAGCAAAGGCTAGAAGGCCACACCCTCGTCTGTTGTAGAAGGGATTCTGGGTCAGATTCAGGGGGCTGGGCGATCCCTGCTCTGCTCGGCCAGCGCCGACATAGGTGAGGCTGGAGGTCAGGAACCCTGATTCTTGATCTGCTGCAGACCAAGTCCTTCTTAGGGATCAGCACCTGACATTTCATAGGTAAAGAGCCCCTTTACAACACGGGTCTCCTCTTCTCTGCCACTTAACTTCCCCAGCTATTAGGGTCCCACCCCAGCTTCCCCCCACCCCCCCCAAAAAAATCATATTATATATGTGTGTGTGTGTTTGTATTTATTTGTCTTTGAATATGCTACAAATCCTCCAATAGAAGGAAAGCTGCTTCTTTGCACTCTCACTTTGTCTAGCACATAGCAGGTACTTTAAAAATGCTTGTTGAGTTGACCTGGATATAAATGTAAATTGAAACCTAAATCCTCTGACTCGCTGGTGAGATGAATTTCACACTTGTTACACAAGCCCTTCAGCTTCATTCAATTCAGCAGGCCTTTTTAAAGCGCCTACTATGTGCCTGCCAGGTGCTGGGGAGATGGAGAGGGAACAATGAAGAGTCCCTGACCCACTTCCCAGAGCTGACAGTTACCTCAGCTTATAATATGGTCACAGAGAAATAAAGTGTTTTTGAAACATTTCTGTGTGAGTGTGCATGTGTGTATGTGTGTACATACACATGTGTGTATATGTAAACATGTACAGTTAGGTGTGTGTATATATATAATGTGTATGTAATGTGCACATTATATAATATATGTGCATTATGTGCACATGCATGTCCCACATGTAAATGAAAATGGTTAAACTGTATACAGTGTATATGCGAACATGTAATGGTATGTGTGTATGTATGTACGGATCATATATGTGCATACATAAATTAAAATGTTTCAGCCTGTTTATATGTATGCACTTGTGTGTGTGTGTGTGTGTGTGTGTGTGTGTGTGTGTGTGTGTGTG
>NW_020948199.1:0-11061 GCF_900497805.2 Vombatus ursinus | reverse complement strand
CTTCCTAGTCTGGTTTGTTTTGTGCTCATGGTTCTTTCCATGTCTGTTGTTGCTTTCCTGGTTCTGCTGACCTGGTACTTCACTTTGCATCAGTTCAAGTACATCCTCCTACACTTCTCTGTATTCCTAAGGAGTTTACATTCTAATGGGTGCAGCCAGCCCCTAGAGGGTAACGGTGGCTGCCAGGTAGGGAAGGGTCTTTCCGTTTGGGAAGTCACAGGGGCACCTCTTCCATTTTGCTTCTAGAATGGGACAGTGGGATGGAAGGGGAAGGCTTGAGGAACATGGCAGCTTGTTGCCTGGAAAGAATCTGGCCAAGGAAGAGAGTGCAGTCCAGCTAAGTGTGAATTAGAGTTCCATGAGGTCCTCCCTAATCAGGATGGTGGGCCCCAGAGATCTCGAGCTGAAGGGGTGTGGTCTCTGGTCTAGGTGGCATGACAGTGGCTGCCTATCCAAGAGACAGCTGCCAAGTAAAGGCCAGTAGTTGGAACAAAGCTCAACCTCTAGGTTGTCTCTTCCTAGAATCCTGGGTTCAAGTCTTGCCACTGGTGCATACTGGCCCTGTGTCTCTGGGAAAGTTACTTCACCTGTCTGTGCTGCCTAAGGCTATAAATTGTAGAGGAAATGGCGACCTTCATTGGCAGAGAGTTTCGTTGTCTAGACTTCCTCACGTCAGTGAAGTCACTGGTCCAGCCCTCATTCGCCTTCCATGGACTCATAAACATTTGCTGGCTCGTACCTGGAGGACCAGCTTCCCAAAGCCTGACCAGGCCCCGCTCACTCACTCAGCCTGGTGTCCCGGTGCTAGCCCAGGCGTGACTGGGGGGTCTGTGTCTCTGCAGAAGCAGCAGCCCCTGAAACTGCTCATCATGTCAGCCACGCTTCGCGTGGAGGACTTCACCCAGAACTCCCGGCTCTTCTCGGTGCCTCCCCCTGTCGTGAAGGTAAGCCTCCTCCTCTGTGCCAGAATTTGTGGTGGGCCCTGCTGTGTGGGGCGGGAGGGGCCTGTCCTGGACAGGAAGGAAGTCGGGGAGGGCCTCGGGCTAGAGCCCCCAGGAACGTTCCATTCTGACCATCCAGGAAAAACTGGGATTTGTTGGCATTTGATGTGACTGAGCCTGGGCAAGACACTTAGGCCCAACCTCTCTGGGCCTCAGTTTCTTCATCTGTAAAATGAGGAAGTTTACTTTGGTGACCTTTAAGGTCCTTTCAGCTCATAAATCTGTGTTCCCGTGACCTTTCCTTGGTAGTAAATCGAAAGGCCAGAGGAACATGCGTTACCACCCACATTACTGTCTGGAGAGGGTGGGGACTTCAGATCTTGCCTGTTCTGCCATGTACGAGGATCCCTGCCAAGTGGCCATGCGGCTTCTACTGGGAGACCTCCAGTGTTGGGGGACTCACTCCCTCCTGATGCTGCCTGGCCACGTTGGTCTGTGGCCTCATGATGCCTGCTGGTTGTTGTTGATAGGTGGATGCCAGGCAGTTCCCCGTGACCGTACACTTTAACAAGAGGACACCGCTCCATGACTACAGCGGCGAGTGCTTCCGCAAAGTGTGTAAGATCCACCGAATGTTACCTCCAGGTGAGGCAGCCGGCCCATGGGTTCAGCCTGCATGGTCGTCTTCATTTCTTTTGAAGCTTCTGCGGTACTAGAGAGGGGCCGGGAAAGCTGGTTTTGTCACTGGGTAGCTCTGTAATTACAGGCACATCACTTACCCTTGGTTCCCTCAAGCACACAGTGCCTTTCCCTGCACCTCCGTTTTCTTCACTGTAGAATGGGGGTGGTGGTGCACACCCCATGTGCTCTGTTAGATGATTTCACAGAACCTTAAGGGTCTTCTCAACCAATCCGTACTTGAATAAGAATTCCCTTCTAGAAGACCTCGGGGCGGGGCGGGGAGGGCAGCGAGGTGGCACAGTGGATAGAGCACGGCCCTGGAGTCAGGAGGACTTGAGTTCAATCCAGTCTCAGACACTTACTAGCTGTGTGACCCTGGGCAAGTCACTTAACCTGGATTGCCTCAAAAAAAGAAAGGAAAAAAGAGACCTCTTGTGAGGGGGAGTTCTGCCCTCTGCTTTGGGGCAGCACTGCTGTGTCAGACTCAGATTTACATTGGTGCCCGTTCCCTCCATGGCTCCTAGTTACGTCCTCTTTGGCCAAACAGAATCCATTTAATCCCTCTTCGGGGGGGGGTGGCGCCTTTCAGGTACATGAGCCATCATGTTCCCCCCATCCCTGAATGTTCTCTCCAACCATGAAATGGTAGAGGTAAAAGCACGTTGGAAAGGCCAGAGCACTCTCCAGGTAGTGTCCAGCTTGGCGTCCTTGCCCGGCACCAGCTGAGCTCGTGCCTTGTGGCCTCAGGACTTTGAGATCTTCACCTCCTGGTCCTCTTTCCCCCAGGAGGTATTTTGGTATTCCTGACGGGACAGGCCGAGGTACACTCGCTCTGCCGAAGACTCCGGATGGCCTTCCCATGTCTTAGAGGCAGCGCCAGAGGTACGCCAGCCGCGTGGATGCCTGGGCTCATTAAGTGAGCTAAGGGATGGGAGGAGAGAGCAGCTCTGCCTCAGGTGCCCGTTGGGGTATCGGTGTGGGCTGCAGTGGACACTGGGGCATGAGGCATTTGTTCCCAGCTTGTACCAGGGATGGGGGGGTGGTGGGCAGGGGGTAGGTGATGGGCATGGAAGGCCACCTACTTCATTGAGGAATGTGCTAAGGAATCCAGCTCAGGTTCACCTTTTTTTTTTTAAGGAACAGAAGAAAAGGAGGATTCCGTGGAAGAGATGAGAAAATTCAAGAAGTCCCGAGGCAAGAAGGGCCCTGCGGTACGTTGGCAGCTCTAGAGGTGGTCAGGGTGGGACCTGGGCTGTGCCTCCTTGGAGTTCCCACCTTTCGCCTCAAGGTGGTCTGGCGGCCCCTTCCCCAGGCATTACTTCTCTGTGCCCTCGCCCTGCCCATGCAGCCTCGGGGGGGGGGAGACCTTTCTCCAATGTAAAAAGCAAGACCTGTCCTGGGACTTTGTGCTGAGCCTTGGGCAGGAGCCTTGGCCTGTCATTAGCCTAGACTTAACCGAGACATGCCCCAGGGCTGCTTATGTAACCCCAGGCCCCTTTGCCAGCATTCAGCCTTGGATTCCCACAGAAGCCAAAGTAGCGTATCTGGCTCTTTCCCTATGCTGCTTATACCTTCTGGATGGGTCCCTTCTCCAGTTTCATTCAACTCGGTTTATTTCACCAAACGTGGTCCAGTAGAAGCTCAGACTCTGCACATAGAGGGTCCTGGGTTCAGCTCCCACCCCTTAATACCTTTGTGACCTTGTTTGAATCACTTAACCTTCGTGGGCCTCAGTTTCCTCATCTGTAAAATGAGAGGAGGTTGACCTAGAAGCCCTCGATGGCGTCCACTCCAGATTTCTGATCCTCTAAAGGGCCTGCTATGTGTTAGGCACCAAATTCAAAGACACGCCTGAAGTAGGCCTCTTTTTCAAGGAGCTTACATTGTGCTTGGTGGGGGTAGGGATGAGCACACACACAGACTCTCCGTGTCCTGCACCTGCTTCCATCCATAACCCTGGACAGGCCCCTTTCCTAATCTCCTGCCTGGATTTGCCCTGGAAGCCACATTCCCAGATGTGGTTATGACTTCCAGTTTGTAATGAAAATCAGATTGAAATGCTTTAGAAACTTATAAAGCATTTATGAGCCTGTTCCCTTTTAGAACAGGTCAGTGAACATCCCTGGCATGGAAGAAGGGCCCTTGGGAAGGCAGGTTACCCTCCACACTAAGGACCAGACTTCCCAGATCCCACAGTGCTGGGGGGGAGGGGGGCGGTCAGTGACTGGGGACCTCCCCTGAGTGGAATGCTGGCTGAAGAGCGCCCCAGTGTCCCTGACAACGTGGAACAGTAGGCGCCACCGTGCTGGGCACTAATGCAGGAGACATGAATACTTAATATGTGGAGAGGCACCTCGGGTCTGCCAACTGTGAGAGCTGCCCTCTGAAGCCTGTGCTGGAGATAAGAAGCAGTCTGGGCTTCCCTTCAGTGGATAGCTCGTGGTTAAGGAGGGGCTCAGGCCACCAGGGCATTAGAAAGAGAAAGCCTCTTCCTTCTGGGCAGATGATGGGAAGTCTGGCTAGTTTTTTACATGCCTTTACAGCCACATGGACTTTTCTACCCGGAGGAGATAGCTGGGCCTGGTCAGGGTATCAGGTGCTGAGGTCGAGAATACAGACATTCAAGACTTTGGGGTTCTTAACCTGGGCTCCACAAACTTATATGGGGAAAGAACATTCCATCTTTATTTTTACTAAGCTCTAACGTTGAGGTTCTTCATCTGTGTGTGTCCTGGTCCTCCTGGACAGCACCTGGGGAAGCCCATGAACCCCTTCTCAGAATCATAGCTTTAAATGCATAAAAAGTTGAGAGTCTAGGGCAGCATGGACGGATGGTCCTGTAGAGGATCAAGCTGGAGGCCCAAGTACCTGTGATTGTCTGATAGGTGACTGGTGGCGAAGGAGACCAGTTGTATTGAAATACAGATATTAACATGTATTTAACAAAAAAAAAGCAAACCTACAAAGGAGTTCACAGACCCAGGTTAAAAAGTCCTGATCTAACTGAGAGTTACCATTTGCTTCAATTATGTCACAGCTTTATTCTGAGGAGGGCCCATAAGCTTCATCGGGCAGACAGGCCTCCTTGCAGCAAGTGGTATCGCTCTCCCTTTTCTCCTTAGGCGCTGCCCAGAATCGATCTGGATAATTACTCAGCGATGCCCGTGGATGAAGGGGACGAGGACGGGGAATCAGAAATGGATGAGGAAGAGGATGTCGTGGGATCCGATCTCGACCTAGACCTGGGAGACGGGGAAGCCGAAGAAGGTTGGCCTAGCCAGGGTTTTCTCTCTGAAATTGCCCACGGCAGTAATCCTCTTGTGCCCCTGGGATGGGCTTCGCCTGGCTTCCACAGCGAGCTGGTTTTTATCCTGCTCCCCATTTCTGTCTGTGGTGTGGTGGCTAGAGCTCCGGACTCCTGCTCAGGAGGGCGCTGGGCTTGAATCCCACGGCAGATATCCTAGCTGCGTGACCTTAGGCAAATGACACAGCCTCTCTGAGTGTCCGTTTTCTCATCAGTAAAATGGAGGCAATGCCCCCTTCCTCCCAGGCTCATTGTGAGGATGGTATGAGATAAGGTCCACAAAGTACTTTGTAAACCTTTGTGCTCTATCAGTGTCTTCTTTCACTGTGCTGTAGTAGCTAGAGCCCCTGGGTCTGGACTCAGGAGAACCCGAGTTCAGATCCCGCCTCAGGTATTTATTAGATGCATGGCCCTGGCTCAGTCACCTAAGTCTTTTAACCTCTCCATGCCTCAGTTTCCTTCATCTGTGAAATGGGGATAATAATAGACCTACTATTGTAGTGAGGATCAAATGTGGTAACGTTTGTAAAGTGCTTTGCAAACCTATATATATGTGTGTGTGTGTGTGTAGATGAACCATCCAGAGCTCTGTTCCTCTTGATGCCAGTGTCGTGATGCACATTGATTGCTGAGCCTGGCTTGGAACAGAGTCCCTCCCTGGTCCCTGCCCTCGAGGCTTTGAGAGACATGGGCCGCTTCCCTGGCACACGTGGATGGACCTGTGAAGGACAGAGATGTGTTCCTGAGCAGAGAACATTCCACTTATTAGAATTAGGGCCTTTTCCATTTTTGGACACGTGGATTGTTTTCACCAGGGTTCAGGCTCCAACTCAGACATTTTCTGACTATGTGACTCTGAGCAAGCTGCTTAACTCCTCCTACCTTCAATTCCCTCATCTGTAAAATGGGGATAGTAAGCATTTGCCTCACAGGGTTGTTGTGGGGATTAACCTCAATATCATTTGAAAAGCACTTTGCAAAACTAAGGTGTTCTGTGTGTGCTGGCCATTAGAATGTTCATATGCACGATTCCACTGGCAACTGACATAATAATGTTATTAGTCTTAATGGTAATTAACATTAGCATTCATAATTAATGCTAATAAATAATTACAATTCATGTTAATATTAATAACAGTAGTCTTCAGTGTGTTGTCACTGGAAGCCTGACCCTGAGGCCTGTTGGGAGTTCCCTGCCAGCCTGACCTCAGCCTGTTTGTTTTCTGTAACAGATGAGAAGCCAGATGCCTCCCTCCCCCTTCATGTCCTGCCGCTGTATTCGCTGCTAGCTCCAGAGAAGCAAGCCCAGGTAAGCCTGGCGGTGCACACGGGCCAGGGCTGGCCGCTCTGAGGACTGCTCACTTCCTCCCGGTGGCCACTCCTGGGACTGCAGCAAGCCAAGGGACAGGAGCCTCTCACTTTGTCTTCTTGAGCCCGGGCGTGTTTGGCAAAAGATAAGCCACGTGCTTTATCTTTGCGACATGGCGTCTCTTTTTAGAGGCTGAAACATGCTCATCCATTTGCTTCTGGAGACAGGGGAGGGCTAGCCAAGCTGTGGAGGTCCCTGCCAGCATCTTCTGTGGGCACGGCCAGTGTGGGAATTACGTGTTTGTTACGAGGGTTTTCTGCTTCCTTTATGGAGAGGAAGAGGTCAGAACCAGAGCGGAGGGTGGACGGCCCCAAAGTGGACCAGGCTGCTTGGCCAGGTGGTGCGTTCTCCCTAGTTGGAGGTCATCAGGCAGCCAGCCACTCAGGATGCATTTATTAAATGCTTCCTCTGTGCCAGGCACAGCCTGAGTGCTGACATACAAAAAAGTCAAAAGGCAGTCCCTGCCCTCAAGAAGCTCGCCGTCTACTGGGAGAGACCGCTGTGGACAAACCAGCTACAACCAGGATAGACTGGAGAAGGTCTCAGAGGAAAGTGAGGGGCATTGGGGGGTTAGGAAAGGAGGTGGGCATTTAGCTGAGCTTGAAGGAGCCAGGCTGGGCTGTCCTTGGAGTCTCTTTGGGTGTGGGTCAGAGTAGACAGCTGCTGAGGGCCTGTGAAATTCTGTAGTCTGGGATAGTACCTGTGTGATCGTGGGAAGATCTGTTCTCGGAGCCTTATCTCCTTCTAGAACGTGTGGGCTTTGCATTCGATGCTCAGCTCTGCAGTGCTGCAGCCCTCAGGCAATTCCCACTTGGATCATGCTGGGCCTAGCTCAGCCGTTCGTACCGACAGGGCTTTGCTTTTCCCTGACTCAGGTGTTCAGACCTCCCCCGGAGGGATGCAGACTGTGTGTGGTGGCCACCAATGTGGCCGAGACGTCCCTGACCATCCCTGGCATCAAATACGTCGTTGACTGCGGGAAAGTCAAGAAGAGGTTTTATGACAAAGTGACCGGTGTGTCCTCTTTCCGGGTAACGTGGGTATCACAGGCATCGGCCGATCAGCGGGCAGGGAGAGCCGGGAGGACGGAGCCAGGCCACTGCTACAGGTAGGCAGGGACTGGGCAGCAAGGCTGTGGGACTGGACCATGGGGGAAGGGGACCGAGAAGGACAGCGGGAGATGGCAGAGAGGGGATTGGAGTGTTTGGAAAGAGCCCCGAGGACGTGGGTTCAAATCCTGCTTCTGTCACTGACTAGCAGGGTGACCTTGAACAAGTCCCCTAAATCCTGGGCGTCTTGGTGCCTGATTTGTGAAATGAAGAGTTTGGAGTTGAGGTCCTCTAAGGTCTTCTCAGCCCTAGATTTAGACTCTTTAGGTTTTCCCCAGGGATGTCCTCACAGCGCTTCACTCTTTGTCTGGCTTAGCTAACCGTGACATAGTGCATTAAGGCTTTATGAAGGCTCAGATGGCATTGGAATCCGGGGCTGACTCCCACAGCCAATTTTCATTCATATAAAAGGAGAGCAGCAACATGGAGAATATTTTTTACTATTATGTTGCATTACTTTTTATTATGCTTTTGACAAACGTGAACATTGCCATCTTCAAAGAAAAGCAGAAAAGAAGGTTTCTGTGTGAAACTGAGTTTTGATTATGTGGAGCTTGGGTTTTTGTCCGCGAATATTAAATTTAGCACAAGAGTTGGAGCAATCCTGCCTCTGTCTTTTGTATGCTTCTTAAATGTTTCATTGATGCTTCTGACTATCCCCTGTAACTTCCCCTCCTCCCTAAAGAAAAAATAAAAAGTAAATACAGTCAAACAAAAGGTTGGCAGCCTGGCCCAGTGGTTAGAGTGCTGGATTTGGAGCCAGAAAGACCGTTGAATCCCACCAATACTTACTGGCTGTATAAGCCTCAGTTTCCTCATCTGTAAGATGGGGAGGAAGCTTTCATGAGGCTTATATGCAATAATTCACATACACCTGCCGTCGTGTGGGCAGAATCTTAGAAACTAGCATTACTTGAAGCTTCTTAGGACCGATCGAAGGAGGCATTTGAGTCCCAGCAGGGTCTGGAGGGTCTCTCTGTCCCCCACAGGCTCTACTCGTCGGCCGTTTTCAGTGACTTTGAGAAGTTTTCTCCTCCTGAAATCACCCAGCGACCCGTCGAGGATCTGGTCCTTCAGATGAAAGCTTTGAACATAGAAAAGGTGAGAGGTGGGGGGTGTGTACTCGGGTAGCAGGGTTGTGGGAGAGAAGGCAGAATTCCCCAAAACAGAAGAGAAAGTGCAGGGGGCACATCCAGCTTCCTGCTGTCTCTCCCCAGCTGATTTCCTGGAGGGAAAAGAGGCTTCTTACGGTGGGAAGTCGGTTTTGAAGGAGACGTGCTTCAGGCATCTGTGTGTGTGAGGCTTGTTGGATAAAGGAAGGGAGGGCATGCGTGCTTTTCACAGTGGGAGAATCCATGTAGCTGGGGAAGGTGGCTAAATGCACTGGGTCGGAGAGACTTGGAATGCTGGGCTGAGCCTAATAGAGGCACATTTACAAGGCAAGGATGCAGAGTTTTCCATGTGGGTTCCAAAAATTTTAAAAGCAAGTGGGCATTCGTTTCGTTCTTTGTAGTTTTCTCTGCGGGCCTTTTGACCTGGTGCCAGTCATGTGGTAGGTGATTAATAAATTCCTGTTGGCTCATGGATCTATTGCTTCATGCTGACCAGGGACGGAGGGAGAAGATAGAGAGACGGGGTTTGACTTAATAATAGAAAGAAGCTCGTTCGTGATTAGCGTTGTCTCAAATTTAAAGGGGACCAATCCACGAGAACAGCAGATGGCCCCTCGTATGAGGTGGGGCTCCTGGTCGCCAGCCTTGAACCCAGTGCAGACGTTCTGGCTGTTTGCTGCATTCATTCTCATCACTTTTCTCACCCTCCACAAATGCTTTTTATAGGTTGTCAACTTCCCATTTCCATCCCCTCCTCCCATGGAGGCCCTGGTCGCCGCAGAGGAGTTGTTGACGGCACTCGGGGCTTTGCAGGAGCCTTTGCAGACGGGACGGTATGCCGGGCCTGGGTCTGCTGGGACTCTAGGAGGAGGCAGGGGTCGGTGAGGTTAGCATTAACAGCAGCTGACCTGCTGTCTGCTTTCCTTATTCCACACACGAAGAAAGCATCACAAGTTGAATAAGATCCAGAATGACTGTGGTCAGATGGCTGGGCTTGGTATCAGAGTGACCTGAATTCAAATCCTGCCTCACACACTCCTAGCTGGGCAAGTCACTTAACCTCTGCCTCAGTTTCCTTGCCTGTCTAATATGGAGGTTGGACTCCCGTGGTCTCCAAGTTCCTTTCCAGCTCTAAATCTGTGATCCTGATGGTCTCTTCTAAAGCCAGGAGTCACCTGCAGCATTTTTCTCCCCAGGTTGAAACAGCTGCAGGCGGCAAAGCTGAGCTGCCCAATCAGTCCCTTGGGGAGAACCATGGCCACCTTTCCGGTGGCTCCTCGTTACGCCAAGATGCTGGCCCTCAGCCAGCAGCACGAATGCCTGCCCTACGTCATCACCATCGTGGCTGCCATGACGATCCGCGAGCTGTTCGAGGAGTTAGACAGGTGGGTGATGAGGGGGCTGCCATGGGCAATCTGGACAGAGCAGCAGGGCGACGTTCTGCTTGGCCTCCAGGGCTGAACAAGTAACAGATTTGGCTTTCTTATTATAAGGAAGAACTTCCCAGAAGGGGAGGGAGGACATGGGGTCTCCTTCATGTTCTTTCAGCAAAGGCTAGAAGGCCACACCCTCGTCTGTTGTAGAAGGGATTCTGGGTCAGATTCAGGGGGCTGGGCGATCCCTGCTCTGCTCGGCCAGCGCCGACATAGGTGAGGCTGGAGGTCAGGAACCCTGATTCTTGATCTGCTGCAGACCAAGTCCTTCTTAGGGATCAGCACCTGACATTTCATAGGTAAAGAGCCCCTTTACAACACGGGTCTCCTCTTCTCTGCCACTTAACTTCCCCAGCTATTAGGGTCCCACCCCAGCTTCCCCCCACCCCCCCCAAAAAAATCATATTATATATGTGTGTGTGTGTTTGTATTTATTTGTCTTTGAATATGCTACAAATCCTCCAATAGAAGGAAAGCTGCTTCTTTGCACTCTCACTTTGTCTAGCACATAGCAGGTACTTTAAAAATGCTTGTTGAGTTGACCTGGATATAAATGTAAATTGAAACCTAAATCCTCTGACTCGCTGGTGAGATGAATTTCACACTTGTTACACAAGCCCTTCAGCTTCATTCAATTCAGCAGGCCTTTTTAAAGCGCCTACTATGTGCCTGCCAGGTGCTGGGGAGATGGAGAGGGAACAATGAAGAGTCCCTGACCCACTTCCCAGAGCTGACAGTTACCTCAGCTTATAATATGGTCACAGAGAAATAAAGTGTTTTTGAAACATTTCTGTGTGAGTGTGCATGTGTGTATGTGTGTACATACACATGTGTGTATATGTAAACATGTACAGTTAGGTGTGTGTATATATATAATGTGTATGTAATGTGCACATTATATAATATATGTGCATTATGTGCACATGCATGTCCCACATGTAAATGAAAATGGTTAAACTGTATACAGTGTATATGCGAACATGTAATGGTATGTGTGTATGTATGTACGGATCATATATGTGCATACATAAATTAAAATGTTTCAGCCTGTTTATATGTATGCACTTGTGTGTGTGTGTGTGTGTGTGTGTGTGTGTGTGTGTGTGTGTGTG
>NW_020948198.1:0-24084 GCF_900497805.2 Vombatus ursinus | reverse complement strand
GCACTTAACCACAATTGCCTAGTAAAAACAAGCCAAAAAAAAAAAAATACAATTGGCCAAATGGAAAAAAAGTACACTGAAGAAAACAAGTACCTAAAAAATACAATTGGCCAAATGGGGAAGGAGGTACAAAATCTAACAGAAGAAAACAACTCGTTAAAAATTAGAATTGGGCAAGTAGAAGCTAATAACTCTGTGAGAGAGTGAGAATCAGTGAAACAGAAACAAAGGAATGAAAAAATAGATGAAAACAGGCGGAGCCAAAATGGAGAAGTAAAAGCAGTGACTTGCTTGAGCTCTCCCCCAAACCCCTCCAAATACCTGTAAAAAATAGCTTTAAACAAATTCTAGAGCAGCAGAACCCACAAAAAGATAGAATGAAACAAATTTCCAGCCCAAGACAACCTGGATGGTTGATTGGAAAGGTCTATTGCACCAGTCTGGGAGAGGAGTGCCCAGTTCAGCATGGGCCAAGCAGGCAAAGACCGGGCCTCAGTGAACCTGGAGCAGGCCTCGGGACTGAATCACAGGCAGCTGTAGTGGTTTCCAGATCAGGTTTCTCTCACTGTGGTGAGAGAGAAGCACAGTCCCAGCCCCAGCCCCTGTGCAGCCCTAGGGCAACGGCTGCTTCCACAGCTCTCAGCTCACAGACTGAAGGGGAATCAAGTGGCTGATCAGAGGGGGATTGCAAGGATCGTTTTGCTGGTGCCGAGGCAGGAATCTCTTACTTTGCCTGTGCTTAGATCTGGGTCGCAGTTCTGGGTGGTGGTCCTAGGGCAAGGAGGAGTGCTGGTGTGGTGGAGCTTGTAGTGGTGATGGAAAGGGAATCCTCCTCACAGTTCCAAGGCAGAAAAGAGTGCTTGTGGTCACCCATAGACCAGAGCCCAGGGCAGGAAAGGAGTAAATACCTCACCCTTGATCATACTACCTTGGAAGAACAGAAAATTTACAGGTGCCTAGAATTGTCTCTGAAAACAGCTGCACAAAACCCCCCGAAGCTTGGAACAGTACACCCCTACATTAACAAACCTTAACAAAGAGTTTAAAACTCAAGTAATTGGCTGGGGACATGAGTAATCTGCACAAAAAAGTCAGACCATAGAATCTTTCTTTGGTGACAAAGAAGATCGAAACATACAACCAGAAGAAGACAACAAAGTCAAAGCTCCTACATCCAAAGCCTCCAACAAAAATATGAATCAGTCCCAGGCCATAGAAGAGCTCAAAAAGGGATTTTGAGAAGCAAGTAAGAAAAGTAGAGGAAAAACTGGGAAGAGAAATGAAAGTGATGCAAGAAAATCATTAAAAACAAGTCAACAGCTTGCTAAAAGAGACCCAAAAAAATACTGAAGAAAAAAAAATAGATGAAAACGTAAAATACATCGGTAAAACAACTGACCTGGAAAATAGATCCAGGAGAGACAATTTAAAAATTATTGGTCTACCTGAAAACCATGATGAAAAAAAGAGCCTGGACAGCATCTTTCAGGAAATCATCAAGGAGAACTGTTCTGAGGTCCTAGAACCAGAGGGTAAACTAGCCATAGAAGGAATCCACCAATCACCTCCTGAAAGAGATCCCAAATTGAAAACATCAAGGAATATAGTAGCCAAATTCCAAAATTACCAGGTCAAAGAGAAAAGACTGCAAGCAGCCGGAAAGAAACAATTTAAGTATCATGGAACCACAGTCAGGATTACATAGGACCTTGCAGCTTCTACATTAAAAAATCGTAGGGTGTGGAATACAATATTCTATAAGGCAAAGTAGCTTGGATTACAACCAAGGATCACCTACCCAGCAAAAAAGAGCATAATCTTTCTGAGGAGGAGATGGAAATTCAACGAAATAGGGGACTTCCAAACCTTCCTGATAAAAAGAAATGGTGAGCAGGTGAACTTCAGAAAAAGCTGGAAAGACATGAAATGATGCAAAGTAAGGTGAGCAGAATCAGGAGAACATTGTGCATAGTAACAGTGCAATGACTAACTTTGATGGACTTAGCTCTTCTCAGCAATGCAAGGATCTAAGACATTTCCAAAAGACTCATGATGGAAAATACTGTCCACATCCAGAGAGACAACTATGGAGTCTGAATGCACATGGAAGCATACTATTCGTTCTCCTTTTCCTTTGATGTTTTGTTTTGTTTCTTCTTTCTTAGGGTTCCTCCCATTGGTTCTACTTCTTCTTTACAATTACAACATGACTAATGTGAAAATATGTTTAATAGGAATGAATTTGTAAAACCTATATCAGATTGCACTGGGTCTTGGAAAGGAGGGAGGGGAGGGAGGGGGAGAAAATTTAAAACTCAAAATCTTATGGAAGTGAATGTTGAAAACTAAAAACAAATTAATTTATAAAAAAAAAACAAAATAAGGAATTTCAGAAGAGGAGTGACTTCTGGGGTGAAAACAGTAAATTTTGTTTTGACCATAAGATAATAGATTGAGAGCTGAAAGGGTCCTTGGACAACTTGTCCAACTCCCTTACTTAACAGAAGAGGAAACTGAGGCATCAAAACATAGTGTGACTTGCCAGGAACCACAGAGGCAGCATCCCTGGCAGCATTCCTAAGTTCCAGTTTGGGCCTCTTCATCCATCATACCACCTTGTTGCTTTTCAGTTGTTCAGCTCTGTCCCTCTTCATAACGCAGTGGATCATATCACACCAGCACTGTCCGTGGGGGTTGTTGACAAAGATACCAGAGTGGTTTGCAGTTTCCTTTTCCAGTATTACATCACATAGCTGCCTCAAAATTCAAAGTTCAAAATATCTTTTTTGGGTGTCCCCTCTCCCTAGCTGTGCCCATTCAAAGCACACCCAACTGGTATACTGGAGATTCTTGCCTGGCTGGCCTCATAGTGAAATCTTACATTCCTCCAATGCTTTTCTTGATAGATTGGGAGTCAGGAAATCTGGGTCCTAGTCCTGGCCCTGTTATTCCCTTCTCTTAATCCAGTTTCTTCTTCCTCTTCTAGGACAGTGAGTTCTTTTCACTTTTTTTTAAAGGTTTAAAAAAACCTTCAAAAAGGTTTTGAAAAAATAGGGGAGGGGGAACCGGTAAAGTGGGATGGGTCTGGACCCTGTGATTTTATATGTTTTACACTAGGAAACTCCTGGTGTGAAACATCCTCCTAGTCCCAAGCAGATCTGCAACTCATCTGAATTCTTCAAGATAGTTGCCTGAGGCACCCCAAGGTTACGTGTCTTGCCAGTGGTTTAAGCTAGTATGTATCAGAGATGGGAACTGATCCATCCTTTCTCAAATGAGAGAATGTGTGCAAAACACTGCAAGCTTTGGAAATTTATACAAATTAATGTTCTCATACTGAGTATGTGCTTAATAAATATAGAATTGAAAAAATGGAAATAAAACCAGTCTGCTCTCCCTCACAGTTGTTTTGAGAATCAAATGACTTTGTTTTATTTCATTTGTGAGGGAGGAAGAGATGATAGGAATAATTGTTTCCAGATAGGGAAACTGGATTCTCATAAGGATCCTGGGGATGGAAGCCAAGAACAAACTGGAAACTATTGTTTTTGGTGGAGAGAGGTCAGCAGATACGGACTGAATCCCCTGCCCTGCCCTTAACAGTGGAACAGTGACAACTTCTCTGGGACTCATTTTCCTCCTGGAGACTACAGTGTTTCCAAGGTCACTTCTGACTGTCATTTAAAAAAAAAAACAACACTTTTATTTTATCTTGTTTTTAAGTTAACAAGCATTTCTTTCTCTCTCCCGTCTTGAGAAAAAAAAAACCCTCATAAGTAAATATCTATAGTGAAGCAAAACCAGTTCCCACATCCAAAAATATATGTCCATTCTACATTTTGAAGCCATCACCTCCCCGTCAAGAGGTTGGTAGCATGCTTCATCATCTATCCTCTGGAATTATCGTTTTTATTATGTTGATCAGAGTTCCTAAGTCTTTAAAGTTGTTGTTACAATGTTGGTATTGTGTAAATTAGCTTCTGCTCATTTCACTGCATCAGTTTATACAAGTCTTCTCAGGTTTCTCTGAAACCCTAGGGTGTCCTTTAGGGTGAAATGATATTCCATTACATTCATATACCATAATTTGTTAGCCATTTCTCTAAGTGATAAGCAGCTAGGTGGCACAGTGGGTAGAGTGTTGGTTGGGCCTGGGGTCAGGAAGACTCACCTTCCTAAATTCAAATCTTGCCTCAGACATTTAGAGGCTATGTGATCCTGGGGCAAATCACTTAACCCTGTTTGCCTCATTTTCCTCATGTGTAAAATGAGTTGGAGAAAGAAATAGCAAATCTCTCCAGTATCTCTGCCAATAAAACCCCAAATGGGGTTACGAATAGTTGGACGCCACAATTGATGGGCACCGTTCTCCCTTCTAGTTTCTAGTCCTTTGCCCCTACCTTTTTGTAGCAGCTATAAATATATTTAGATATTTAGAAACTTTAACTCCTGCTTTTATTTCTTTGGGGTATAGGCTTAGTAGTGATATAGCTGGGTCAAAGGGGAAGCAGCCAATCAATCAATCAACATTTATTAAGTACCTAAATGTGCTAAGTGAGGAAGGATATGGCAAACCACTCCAGTATCTGACAGGAAAACTTCAAATGGGATCATGAAGAGTTGGACAGGATTGAAACTACAGAAAAACAACAATTATGTGCCAGGCATTGTGCCTGCCCTCAAGGAGCTTACAATCTAACGGGGACACAACAAGTAAACAAATGTGTAAAAGCAAGTAGAAAGTAATTAGGAGAGGGAAGGCACCGGAATGAAGAAGGGTTGGGGAAGGCTCCACTAAAGGCTGCTTCCCGCTCCATCACCCGCCCGGTGCATTCTTGCATCCACTTGGCAGACCTGAAGCGGGGGAGAGTACCTTTTTCACAAGCCTCAGGTTCCCGTCCCCGCCCCTAACCTTTCACGCTCCTCCCTTCCTTCCCTTCCTCGTCAGTTTCCACCCCGCCCACCTCGAGTTCAGGCACCGCCCCTGCCCCTCCCCTTCCCTCCCCCTCCCCCTCCCGGCGGCTCTCGCGAGGTCAGGAGACGGAAGTCTGGTGCGCTGCGGGACTAGCGCCGCCGCACGTGCGTGGTCTCCGCGGTTGTAGCCGCTCGGGCTGCCGGGGCTTTAGGGGCTGAGAGCGGGCGTCATGGGGAAGCTGCGGCGGCGCTTCAACGTCAAAGGGCGGCAGCAGCCGCCGCCGGGGCCCGAGCCTGAGCGGCAGGGCGTCCAGGTGCAGCTGGAGCTGGACGGTAAGGGCTCCCTGAGTGGGCCTTCCCTTCTCTGAACCTCGGGTTACTCCTCCGTAAATGGGAGCTGCGTTCTCGGAGTGCCTGCCCTTCTCTTGGCCTCAGTTTACTCATCCGTGAAATGGGCACAAAGAAGCTGTGTTCTCCGAGTGCCTTCTCTCCTCGTGGCCTCAGTTTACTCATCTGTAAAACGGGCACAAAGAAGGTGCGTTCTCTAAGTGCCTTTCACTCCTTGAGCCTCGGTTTACGCAATGGTGATTAAGGTTAGGTAAAAAAAATGAGACAAAGAATGGCCCGTTTAACAACAACTTAATCTTGAAATGGGCATAAAAGAGCTGTGTTCCCTAAGTACCTTCACCTCCCTGAGCCTTGGTTTACGTCTCTGTAAAACAGGAATAGAGGAGCTTCTGCCTCTTCATTTCTTTCTCTTTTCTGGGCCTCAGTTTACTAATCTGCAAAATGGAGTTAAGGATTCTGTGTCCCCTGAGTCTCATCATTTCTCTGGACCTCAGTTTACCAATCTGTGAGATGGGGATGTAGATAATTTGCCATCTGTCTTGCTTCACTGGGTTGGCCGTGTGGAAAACATTTTGTCTCTTGAACCCTTAGAGAAATGGGAGGGGTGAGTGAGGACTATCATTATTATTATTGGCTACATGTGACCCTGGACCAGTCACCTCTCTTAGAGCCAGCTTGACATCCTTGTGACCACTTAGATGTCTCCATGGCTTTGGGCTGTGGGTTTATCAGATCTGTCAGAGCAGCTCCTAGAATCACAGATTCTCAGAGTTGGAGGAGATCCTGGCATCGTAGATTTAGACCTAGAAGGCATCTTAGAGGTCATCGATCCAGCCCTGACATTTTACAGATGAGGAAACTGAGGCCAGAGAGGTGATGTGGGCCCTCCCAGAGTTCCAGAAGTAGTGGGTGGCCGTGCTGGCATTTGAATCTAGGTCCTGAGTCCAGACCTGACATTCTTGAGACTGAGCTTCCCTAGAGTAGGGAATGTCTTTTTCCTCTCCTTGTATGCCCAGTGCCTGGCACATAGTAGGCCCTTAAATGATAGTAGACTGTCTCTGAGCAGACCCTTCCATGGGAGGCTCACAGTTTACCCTCTTTTTAAGCCCAAATATTTGTCTCTGCAGCTTCTCTTTCCTTCCGGGACCACAAAATAAGTCTTCATTTCCCTCTCAAATGACCTTCCAGATACTTGAAGATTTGCCATTCCTAACCTCTTCCATCGCTATTCCCCCCCAGTCTTCTTTCCTCTGTGCCTTTGGCTGACCCTCCTCTAGGTCCAAGATTCTGATCCAAACGCTATCCCAGCCCCATTTCCTGTTGTTACCGTTGTCCCCAAAGTGTGGTGCCTGGAACGGACCACCTCACTCTAGAAGAAGCCTCCCTGGGCAGAGAACAGAGATGGGTCCTCTCTGTCAGTTTGTGGTCGTGACCATGGGCCTTTCTTAATGCAGCCTGACATGGCGATCCTAGCATGCTATTCAGCACCACACAGCTGGCTTACTCTGTTTGCACACCCCTAAAATCCCGTTTTTTCTACTCAAATTGTTACCTAAATACATTTCTCCCATTCTTGTATGGTGATTTTATTTCTGAACCAAAATATGTGTGTATATGAAGATGTGTGTATATATGTATATATACATGTGTGCGTGCATGTATATATGTATGCCTATATATGAGGTTGTTTATATTACATGAACATGTGTGTATATGTGTCTGCACACACATATGCTCACATATATTATATGTGTGCATTTATATACACAGTGGCTCAGTGGATAGAGCACTGAGCCTAGAGTCAGGAAGACCTGAGTTCAAATGTGGCTTCAGATTCTTACTAGCTGTGTGACCCTGGGCAAGTTACTTCACCCTGTTTGCCTCAGTTTCCTGATCTGTCAGATGAGCTAGAGAAGGAAATGGCAAACCACTCCAGTACCTTTGCTGAGAAAACCCCAGATGGGGTCTTGGAGAGTCAGACACGACTGAAATGATAGAACAATATGCACACACACTAATAGGTACTTTTGTGTATGTATGTAGGTAGTGCAGTGGATAACTTGGGCTTGAAAGAGCTGAGTTAAAATCTGGCTTCTAACACGTACCGACTTTGTGACTCTGGGCACATCATTTAACCTCTACCTACCTCAGTTTCTTCTGGTGTAAAATGGGGTTAATAGTCCCTGCCTGCCAGAATTGTGAGGATCCAATCAGGTAGTTGTGAAGGGCTTTGCAAACCTTAAGGCACTGTGTTAAGTGCTAATTGTTGTTGTTGTTGTGATTATTATAAAAGTGAATGAGGTGGACTAATGATCTCTAAGGTCACTATCAATCAACAAAAATGTATTAAGCGCCTATTGTGTGCCCTGCTAAGTGCGGGGCTCTACAAAAAGAAGCAAAAGACAGCCCCCTGTCCTCAAGCAGCTCTCAATCTAATGGTGATGCTTTCTGTCTTGAGGGGCTGCTGTCCTAGAGATGCTGCTGCCTCTTATCCCTGGCTTCCTACTTCCTGCAGCTCTTCTCCCCCTCCCAGGGTCCTCTCCACTGTGTCATGCCTTAGGAATCCTCCACTTAGAGTGGAAGGGACCTCTCTCATTTTACGAATGATGGAGGGGCCCGAGGGTAGCTGGGTAGGAGGCATCAGAGTGGGGGGATTCCAGCGGTGGCAGCTTGAGCTCTCCTCCCGAAGTGAAATGGAACCAGTAATGGCCCCTGAGTGAGCCCAGCCCTTCAGCCGGTCCTAAGTCCACCTAAGTATATGGTATCTCCAAGCCCATCTCCTCTCCTTTTCCACAAGAGTAGCATGAGCTACTTTATCTGAGCCTTTGCTAAAATCTAGGTCAACCCCGACTCTAGTGTTCCCTTGGTCTCTCTGCCTAATTAGTTGGCCCATCAAAACAAGGAAATAAAGTTGTCCCGGTGTGATTGGATAATTGGTTCTTCTCATATAAAATCCTTCCCAATATTCACATCTTTGCCATCTGCATGCTTGGGCTCCTGGGGCAACGCCGGACTTTGGCCCTTCCCGTTCTGTGACCGTCCAAGCTGGCCGGGTCGATCCTGAGGCCTCTGTGGGCTGGGAGGACTCAGGCACGGATGTCCTTCCAGACAGGGGCCTGTGGAAAGGAGTGGATGAGAGCAACGCGCTTGTCCTGCCTGGACGGAAAGAGAAGAAGAAGAAGAAGGCTACGCCCACCTCCAAGAAGGAGAAGAGGCCCCTGACCAAGAAGGAGAAGAAGCTCCTACAGAAAGTGTTGGAGCAAAAGAAAAAAAAGAACCAGGTATGACCCTCCCCCCACCGCCTTTGGGGGCGAGGTGGGCGCCGAGGCCCCTGCAGCCGTGGCCCTTCTCGGCCCTTGGAAGTGCTGTAGAAATGGTGGTTCTGGTGGTGGTGGCAGTTTTGGTGGCATTCATGTAGAACGGTGCTGGGGCAAGTCACTATCCTGCTATTATTCTTTTAATGGTTCATATTCTGTAGACTGAAGCATAGGGGTATAAAGTAATGGCTTTTCATAATTGAATGAAATTATGCAATTGTAATTGAATGAAAAGGTAGAAGCTCATCTTCTGTAGGCTCACTGCCTGCATCTTCTTGATGAGCAGCTGGCAGAATGAGAGGGGCCGTGTTTATTCCTCTCTGTATCCCCAGTACCTGGCAGGGTGGTTCCCTGTCCTTGGTAGGTGATGAGTAAGTCTTTGGGTGAATGAATGAATCAAACGGTCCAGTGAATGAATGAATGATCCAGTGATCCAATGAATGAATGAATGAACAAATACTTCCCAAGCTAATGGGTATGAGGCCCTGTGCCTGAGCTCCCTCCTGTCAAGGCCTGGCTGTGGTTATCCTAACTTGAGGTCTTGCCCACAGGACTTGAGAGCCCGCCCTTGAGCCTCTTCTCCCTGGGGCTGGGGGTTACTAATTCTACAAAGCCATCTTCCGAGACAGCCTGGGCCCTTAGGCCCAGTCACCTTGCAGGCCCATCTGGAAGGAGAATCATCGCCATGCCTGGCTCTCTCCTGCTTTGTTAGAATGTTTCCCTGACCACTTCTCTGAAGTTTTGCTCTGACATCTCTTTTTCTTTCCCACTCACTTGAAGGGGTGGGGAAGGACAGTATCCCCACGTGGATGACCTCATTTTTCTCCCCACTTTCCTCCAGCGAGCCGAATTACTGCAGAAACTGAGTGAAGTCCAGGCTTCCGAGGCAGAAATGCGACTTCTGTATACCACTTCCAAACTGGGGACTGGTGAGCGAATGTACTGCAGCAAAAGGTGAGGTACCCTCTGGCTTGGACCTCCCGCTGCCCGTCGGGAGGGCCCCTTTCAGGCCAGAGTGTGGGATGGCATGCCAGAGGCCAGGCTGTAGCTCACCTGGTTGAATTTGTTTGCAGATGCTCAAAGGGAGAACTGCCTGTGGGAATTGTGTTGGGAAACGTATGTATATCTGTGATTGTGTGCTTATAGGCAAGTGTATATGTTGGAAAATGTATGGATGGATAGTTGTATCACCATACACACACACACACATATACACATGTGTGTACATATACACACACACACACACGTATACATATTTATGTAATTACTTTTTTCTGTAAATCTGAGAAAAGCTTCAGGGCTGATGAAAAGAAAGCTAGTCTTGGACTCAGGAGAGATTGAGTTTGAATTCTGCCAGTGGCCCTTACTAGCTGTACGACCCTAGGAAAGCCACTTCATTTTTTATGTTCTCGTGTTTCCTCATTATGGGTCATCTTTATCTTGTTTCCTTAAGGTTTGCAAGGCACTTTCCCTGTGTTACCTCATTTTAAATCTTACAACAACCTTGTGAGTAGGTGCTCTTCATTGTACAGGGAAAGAAAAAGAGGCACGGTACCTGCCACAGATTAGGAGCTTAATAAATGGTTTTTGATTAGAAAGGCCAGGTGATTCAGTAGCATTTATGTAGTGCTTTCAAGCTTACAAAGTGCTTCACACGTATTTCATTTGATCCTCACAATAATCCCATGTGGTAAGTGTTATTATTACCCTATTTTATAGTTGAAGAAACTGAGGCAAACAGGTTGAGTGATTTACATAGCTACTAAGTATCTGAAGTTGGATTTGAACTCAGGTTTTCCTGGCTTCAGGCCCAGTACTCTCCACAACTGTGCCACCAACTGCCTTGTCCAGAGTTACAGATAGCCTGAGGCAGGATTCAGACCAGTGTTTCCTGACTCCCAGCCTGACCTTTTACCCAGCATTACTACCTGTTACCAGGCAATAATCAATGTCAGTTATTTTTATAAATAGTAATCATTTACTTTGATCATTAATAATGATGTGAATACAATGAATAATTTTATTATTAAGAATAACAATAACCTTTTTTTAACTTCTACATAAATGATGTTTCTGGGGACAAATGTGTACGCCCTATTGAGATGTTAGCGGTGGGCACGAAGAAATAAAAGGAGGCTGCAGAGGTTTGCCATCTAGGCAGCATGGCCTGATAGTGGGGAGGGCCAGGAAGACTTGGGTTCAGTGGTGCCTCGGACATTTGCCAGCGGGGTGACTTCCAGACACGTCACGTAATCTCTCTCAGCCTCAGTTTCCTCATCTGTAAGACGAGGGGTTGAGCTTGAGCTCTGGGCTCCCTTCCAGCTCTAAATCTGATGTCCTATAATCCCATGCCCTATACCTTGTGGTGGGTGGGTGTGTGTTTGTGTGTTGGCCCAAGGCTGTGGCATATGGAGGAGGAATGGGGGAAGGGATGTTCTGGTGGTAGTCCTGGTCCATAGGACCACCCTGGTCATATAACTGCAGGGCCAGTCACTGACTTCCATACCAGAGAATCTCAGTATATTGACCACACAGTTAGTATTGTTCCAGGCAAGATTTGAATTCAGTTCTTTCTGACTCCCAAGTCCACCTGGCTCTGTCCCTTGATCCATATGATTTATCCCCTTGCCCCTCCAGGAAGGCAGAAGAGACTGGACCTGGGGGTCCGGAGAAGATTAGTAGCCTCAGCGGTGCCCACAGAAAAAGACGAAGGCCGCCGTCAGAAGAGGAGGCTGAGTCCTCCAGCGAGGCCGAGACAGGGAGCGAGGCCGAGGGCTCGGAAACCCTGGCACCGGCTGGAGTTGGTGCAGAGGCTGAGCCAGCGGCCGTGAAGCCTGCCGAGCCCGTCGCCGAGGACGAGAGCTCTCTCTCCGGCCGCCAGCCGGCCCCCACGCTGGCACCTCCTCTCCCTCCTCCCCCCGCCTCCCAAGCGCCGTCTGCAAAGCCGGCCATTTTCGTCCCGGTGGACCGCTCTGCCGAGATCCAGGTTGGTCTCTGCTCGTTCCTGGCTTCTCCTCTGTGAAATGAACGCAGTGGACTGGGTGACCTTGAAGGTCCTGGTCAAGCCTAACGCTGTGGTGCTGCTTGGAAACCATCTTGGTGATGGTTACGATGCTGGTTCATGTGGCGCCTGAAGGTTTGCAACGCCCTTCACACGTTATCTCTTCTGATCTTCACAGCCACTCTGCAGCGTGGGGGCTGCTCCTCTTCTTTTACAGATGGGGAAACTGAGGCTGAGGCCTTGCCCGTGGTCAGCAGCTATAAGTGTCCCAGGCAGGATTCATCCTCAAGTCTTTCTGACTCCCAGGTTCAGCTGGCTCTCCACTGGGCCTCTAGCTGCCCACCATATTTATTAAGGGCCCACATGTAGACCCTTAATAAATGACTGTTGACTAGACTTGGAATTGGATCGAGAGTGATCAGAGCTAGTATATTCCTAGAGGACGTGCCTTCCTACAGAAAGGAGAGGAGCTGTGTGCCGCTGTCTAGAAACAGGAAAGCAGAGGGACGTTTAGGTTATTTTGTGGCCAAGTCTGGATTCTTCCCATGAGTCCTCAGCTTTGTCAGTACCCCAGAATCCACAGGAATTCATCTGGCATTTATAGAGCACATTAATTCTGTAAAGCCCTTTACACCGGCCGTCTCGTTTTTTCCTTCTGGTGTTAGCCCATGATGTGGGTCCCCCAGTATTTTATTATCCCTATTTTATGCCAAAGCAGTAGACTCAGAGATGAAGTGATCTATTCATAGTCACCCGGCTGAAGAGTGTCAGAGCAGGATCCTAGAGCCCCAGAATTTCACTTATGGACGGGACCTAGGTAGATAGATGATATAGATACACACACAGTCGTTGGAGATAATCAATCTTGGAAGACCAGTCTGTGTCTTAAAGGACAGAAGTTCAGATGATTGAAAAAGGCTGTCATGTTCCCCGAGCCTTCTCTCCTCCATATTAACATCCCAAGTATCTTCAGACCTTACATGGCCTAAACGAGGATCCCTTTGCCATACTGGTTGCCCTCGTTGGGACACTAATGGAGTACCCGGTACTCTGGATGCAGTTTGACCATGTAAAGTGAAAATGGACCATCACTTCCTTGAAACTAGGCCCTTCTTTTTTTTTTTATCATGGGTTTTAATAGTCAAAACAATGCACTTTCATGCATACATACATAGTAATACTGCAGCCTGTCTAAGGAAAGTGCTAAGGGCAGGAAAAAGTTGAGAAATATCCAGATAAGCAGTCTTCCAGGAATTGGAGTGCTGGACTAATGTTTTGGTCTTTTGACCTCAACCCCATCAGCCTCCATTTTCTTTCTTTTCTCAGTAGTTGCACTGATCTTTTTCCATTGTCAAACAAGCTTTACATTGTCATTTGTTTCTTTGAAACATCTGGTTTTCCAACCTTCTGACACATCTTGATGGATGCAGCTTTAGGCAAGGCCTCTTTGTTCCTATCTCGCTATACTCTTCCACCGACTCAGCGGTCTCTTCTTGTTACCCTGGTTCATTTTGCTGTGATCCTCGGCCGTGTCATCCATCGTGGCTGGATAGCACTCCGCATAACTGGTGGACGTGCCAAAGAAATCTCCCAGCTGCTTCTTATCTTCTGGTTTCTTCAGTGATTTACCGCCTTCCTAACCAGCGGAACCAGCAGACTCTTCATCATCAGCTCCTTGGCAGATCCAGGACCTTTGTCAGTGTCGATGGGCGCATCATCCACTGTGGGCTTCTCAAAATAGCTGCGTTGCTTCTTCTCCTCTTCTCTTTCCTGATCCTGCTCTCTTTCTCAGTCCTGCCTTAGTCCCATTCTCTTTCTCTCTTCCATTCTCAGTCTCGGTGCCAGTCTCACTCCTGTTCATGATACTGTACCCGTTCTTTTCCCCGTGGAACCTTAGTTGTTGATGGCCCCTCTTAATTAATGTACCCTAAGAATCTAGTGAGATAAATTTTAATTTTTCCAAAAGTATATATTTATTTTGTTAAATATTTGCCAATTACACAATATTTTGTTTTTAGGCAATTGAGATTAAGTGACTTGCCTAGGGTCACACAGCTAGTAAGTGTCAGGTGTTATGTTTGAGGCTCTATTTGAACTCAGATCCTCCTGACTTCAGGGCCGGTGCTGTACCCACTGCCCCAGCTACCTGCCCCCACAAAAAATTTTTTAACATTCGTTTTTAAAAATTTTGATTTCCAGATTCCATGTTCCAAATTCCAAATGCCTGTTCATATCCTTTAACTTTTTTATCCATTGGGCAATGATTCATATTTTTATAAATTTACCTCTGTTCCCTATAGATTTGAAAAATCAGGACTTTATCAGAGAAACTTTCTGTAAAAAATTTCCCCCCATTTTCCTACTTTCCTTCTAATTTAGGCTACATTGGTTTTGTTTGTGCAAAACCTTTTTAATTTTATATAATCAAAATTATCTGTTTTACTTCATATGATCCTCTCAATCTCTTGTTTGGTTGTAAACTCTTCTCTTATTCATAAATTTGACAGGTAAATTTTTCCCTGCTCCCCTAATTTACTTATGATATCATCCTTTAATGTCCAAATCATTTACCTGGAATGGGTTGAATTTGAATTAGATGGATGATCAGGTTCCTTCCAATTCTGAAATTCTGTTATTCTCTCCAACTAGTCATTGAGGTGACCAGTAATAGACGTACCAAGGCCTGTGTCTGGAAATTCCTAGAGTGGGTGGCTAATAGTCTTGCTTCATTTTTAGGGGAAAAAATTGTGATATTCTGCAAAATAAGTAAAGAAAGAAAATAAATTACATTTTTTCAAATAGATTTTATTTTCTCATTTACATCTGTAATTTCAGAACACCACTGTCTTGGTTTCTGATTGATCTTTGGCTGTAGCTTCTACGGTCAAGGAAGGTAGAGGTCATCTATGCCAACACCCTGATTTATATATGAGGAAAGTGGGCCTCAGGGGGGAAGTGAATGACAGAGGCAGGATTTTAACTTAGGTCTTCTGATTCCAAAGCCAGTACCATAATGCCTGCTTACCCTATCTGCCATTGGCATCCCTGTTTACAGATTAAAGCGTCCTTTCTCAATGCAAAAGATTGCCCTTTGATTTGTCTGCTTTACAAACTCAAATTCAGCAATTCGGTGTGTCTTTTCTTAAAGTGGGGGCCTGCCTTTACTGTTTGGGTCCTGGTTTGGGGAACTTCAGTTGGGGTGGGATGTTTTTAGGGGCCTTGTCTCTGATACAGGCATATTATGGCCAGAATAAAGGTCTTTCCAACCCTTGTTCAGGAGAAGAGCCTGAGGGAGCCAGAGTAGTTTAAGAGCAGAGTAGGAGACTGTGTTTTAGTGGGTAGGCAAGCGAACGTGGAGTCAGGAAAAATTTAGATACTGAAGGGCTGTGTGACCTTGGGAATGTCACTTAATTTCTCTGGGCCTCAGTTTCCTCATTTCTCAAATGAGGGGGTTGACCCATTGACTTCTAGAGTTCTTCCTGGTATAAATATATGATCCTATGACATTTATGTGCCTTGGTTTCCTCATCTTCAAAGTGGGAGGTGGGAGGGGGTAGACCTGGTGGCCTCGCAGAACCCTTCCCACTCCGGATTGGTACTTCTTAAGCCCTGTGAGTCTAGATTTTGATGCTGTTGTTTCTTTTTTAGGAAGCCCGGCTCAAGCTCCCCATTCTTTCAGAAGAGCAGGTGATCATGGAAGCTGTTGCTGAGAACCCCACTGTCATCATATGTGGGGAGACGGGGAGCGGGAAGACCACCCAGGTGCCCCAGTTTCTGTATGAAGCCGGCTATAGCAGGTATATGCCAGATGACACTGTCACAGGGCGTCCCCTGCCCTGGCTTCTCAGGCTCCAGCATGACCGTTAGAAGTGTGCCCAGAGCTCAGTTCTCTCTTTTGAAGTCTTTCTTTCATTGTGGACACATTTGCACAAAGAGGATTTGCTCCTGGGTGGGACTATGGATCCCAGTTTTCTAGGTCCTTGCTAGGGATGGTTTAGTGGGTAAGGCTTAAGGCGTGGGGAGAAGGGAACCATGGCAGAGATAGCTGCTTGATGCCCACTCCAGAGAAAGGTGGATCTGGGCAGCCTCAGCATCACACCTGGCACCATCTTCCCAGGCCTCCTCCTGGCATGGAGGGGCATCAGGTTCTCAGGGGCTGGGTCAGTGGATGGTTGGCTTTGATAGATCCTACCCAGCTAGAGAGACTTAGAGGACAGGCCTAGCCCTGTAGTAAAAGTCACTTAGCCAAGGTCAGAGAGGGTCATCTCCAAAGGGGGCTTCCCTAGGATGAAGTTTTCTGGGCCCCCCCAAGCTTATGAAGACTCTTTACCAAGGCATAGACAGCAAAATTGACATAAGTTCTACAGAATTTGTTCCCTGACTCAGAAATGGTATCATGTTGGGGGGAGGGGAGATTAGCACTTTATAATTATTATCATTTGATCTTCACAACAACCCTGGGAGGTAGGTGCAATTAATATGTCCCTGTTTTAAATATGGGTAAACTGAGGCAGACAGAAGCAAAGTGACTTTCCCAGGGTTACCCAGCTAGTAAGTGTCTAAGACTGGATTTGAACTCAGGTCTTCCTGACTCTAGGCCTAGTGCTCTCTGCCCAATGGCACCACCAGCCATCTTGGCTAGTACTGAGCTGCTGCGTAATGAGGGGTAACCGCAGCTCCCATCAGAAGGTGGGCTCCTTGCGGACGGGGACTTTTGCCTTTCTTTGTATCTCTATTGCTTAGCACAGTGTGAGATTCATAAATGAATGTTGTAGCACAATTAGACAAAATGAAAGAATCTGATATAACTGACATTTAGGTTTTACATAACTTGTTTTTCTTTGTTTTCACATCCCCTTTATTTCCCTCTATATTCCTCTCCTCTCCCCCTCCCAGAGGGCCTTATAGTTCCGTATAATTGTGGGTGTTTTTTTACAGGTACTTGGAGGGGTTTGGGGGAGAGATCAATCTAGTCACTGCTTTTTTATTTTATTTTTTTTTAAGGGGAAGGAAAAATAGTTCTGCAAAACTAAACCATTATATCAAAAAATTTGACATTATGTGCAGTGTTCCACACCCATGGTCCCTCACTTCTGCAAAGAAAGGAGGGCAAGTATCTTCTCATATTCCTTTGGGGCCAAACTCGGTCAATAGAAGGAGCGCTTATTAAGTGTCTGCTAGGTACAAAGCACTGTTCTAGGTGCTGGGGATACAGAAACAAAAAGGAGAACAGGCCCTGACCTCAGGGAACTTACATTTTGTCAGGGGACTACAAAAAGTGACCAGATAAGTAAATCCATATGAATTTGTGGAAGTTGAGATCGTTAACTACTGGGGGTTGGGTGGAGGCTTCCCAGAGGAGGTATCACCTAAGCTGAGCTTGAAGGAAGGCTTCTGAGAGGCAGAGGTGAGACACGACAGCATTCCAGGTCTGGAAAATGTTCATAAGGCTGGTAAAGCAGGCTGGAGCCAGGCGGTGAGGGGCTTGAAAGAAGCCACTTCCCTTCCCGTGTTTAGAAAGTCAGCTACTTTGTGAGTCTCAGCTGGGCCCCAAAATAAGGATTATTAGAAGCATCTGTGTTTCTGCTTCCCACTGAGAAATTCTGGTAACTGCTTTAGGCCAGTCCTAGCATGGCATGGTGGAAAGAATGCTCAATTTCCAACCAAATGTCCTTCATTTGAATCCTGGCTCTGCCACATACTTACCTGTGTGACCTTGGGTGTCAGCTAACCTCTGTGGGCCTCACTGTCCTCATCTTGGGAATGAGGGAGGCTGGATTCAGTGACCTCTAAGGTTTCTTAATCGAAATGTACAATTTATATTATATGAACTTTATATATGATATGCTCTAAATATATCATCGTATGTAACAGCTCCTTGAGATATATTGGCATTTAAATGCCCTAGCCATCTGCCCAGGAGATAAGCCATTCATATTCTATTTCGTTCAGTGAGCATTTATTAAGTGCCTATTTAGGAGGCACCATAGGGGACTCTGGGGCTACAAAAACCATATGGGAACAGTCCCTGGCCTCCCCTTCCACTTATTTAAGCCATGGTGGCTTCTACTAAATCCTTGTTTGGGGCAGTGGCAGGAGTTGGCCTTTTTCTCAGACCTGGTGATTGGGTACATGAGGTTTCTGGGAATTTCTTCTTGGAAAAGCATTTAGGTGATTAACGTCCAGCCAGAGTTTCACGCTCACTTGCTCATGGTGCTAGGTTGGTTCTTGGTTGTAACATCCTTTCCTGATAGTCTGCATCTAGCTGAGGAATAAGGAATATGCTTTTGAGACAGAGGTAAGCCCCTGGTTTCCATACACTCAGTGTGTTATGGTTTGCTTTCTCTCTGGTTGTCATGGAATACTGTCTTCCAGCAGAATGTAAGCTTCTTGAGGGCAGGGAGATGTTTCAGTTTTTGTCTTTGTATTCCTAGCACCTAGCTCAATGCTTGGCACACAGTAGGCACTTAATAATTGCGTCTCAGGATGAATCGAATGGAGGAAATGTTTTTATGTTCCTTTTTTTTAGTGGATCACTTAGGCTTTTTCATGTAATCTCCGCTAGGTTATCTGCACTAACAAAAGAGAATAGGGCCTAGATCATCTATGTGTAACTTTTGACTCTAGAATACATCCTCCTTTAATGTGACCACTTGTCTCTTAATTCTGTCCTGCTTTGTTGGGCTAATGATAAACTAGGTTTCCATTCTGTGGTCATGTGCCAGTCCGGGGAGGAGAGGGCTGTATGAGGATACATTGACTCACCTGCCAGCACGTGAGCTCTTTGAAGACAGGGAGCATGTCATTTTTGTTTCTGTATTCTAGTGCCTGGCATATAGTCAGCACTTGGTAAATGTTTGTTTTTTGATGGATTGGGAGGCAAAGAAAGCCCCCCGGGGTCTGTCATTTGCTGTAGCTATGACACATGTGGATAGAGGATGTGGCTATGTGTTGTATCATTTGTGGGACGCTCACTGTGTTTGCTGAAGAGGGGCCACCAACCTAGAACTAATTCCTTCCCTTTCTCTGAGCAGCGGTGGCCTCATCGGGATCACCGAGCCTCGCCGAGTGGCTGCGGTGGCCATGTCCCAGCGGGTGGCCAAGGAGATGAACCTTTCCCAAAGGTGAGAATGAAAGCTTGGTTCCTTCCCGGCCTTGCAGGACCATTGGGGTAGGGGCTGGGCAGTGGGTGGAAGGAGACCAGAGCTTGGTTCTTTTGTATCCCTTTTCTATCATGAGAAAAGTTAGGAAGCTGTCTCTAGTTCACGGCCTAACCAAGTGCACATCTCTGGGCTCAGCACTAGGCCAGGCCCCTGGCAGGAGTCACAGAATTCCATAGTCCAGCCTGTAGCATGCCAGGATGCCCCAGCAAGTAATTTGGCAGCCAGGAGAGCTAATGGCGCGTCCTGCTGCATTAACTGAGGCATAACAGTTTGGAACAAGGAGGCAGTAGTCTCACCAGACACTCAAGCCGCGTCACTAGGATGGCATCCAGATCTGGGTCCACGGTTTAGAAAAGGCCTTGTGGAGCGGTTGTGCTCTGGAGAAGAGCAGCCAGATGGTGAAGGGCCACACGTGGTTTAGGTGAAGGCGCCAGGGGCGTTTGGCCAAAAGAAGGGAAAGAGGCAGGATGGAGAAAAGGTGGGGGGAGGGGGAGCTAAGGGCTGTCATGTGACAGACTGCATGAGCCTTAAGGCCAGAACCAGGGGAGCGGGGTCCAAGTGTTTGGGCTTGATACAAGAAAAAACTTCCTAATGATTAGAAGTGGATTCTTCTTCATTGGAAGACTTGAGGCAGAAGCCACTTCTCAGAATTTCAGAATTGCCTGGCTTCTGAGAGCCCATCTGTTCAGGGGGAGACCATCACAGCACATCCACTGAGCAGCGCTTCCACCTCTGCCTGAAGATGCCCAGCAGGCAGCACCTGCCATCTAAGGGTGGACAGTCTGTTGGGGGAGACGTGGGACAGGCATGCCTGAAGTTAGGGGAAATGACAAAGCAACGCGGAAGTGAGAAAGGAAGCTGGGATTGTTAGGGGATGACCTAGGGCTTCTGGGAGAGGATTTTTGAGTGGGGCTTGGGGGAGCTGAGGAGCTCTGGCTTCAGAGTCTGAGGGTGCCCCTTCCCCTGAACTCTGGCTGTTTCTTTGCCCCATGGGATCTGCTGCATAGTGAGGACGGGTGTTTCCCACGCAGGGTGGTTTCCTACCAAATCCGATATGAAGGCAATGTGTCAGAGGACACTCAAATCAAGTTCATGACAGATGGAGTCTTGCTCCGGGAGATCCAGAAGGTAGGCTGCTCACCATCCGTTCCGGCTCCTGGCTGGGTGATCGTTTGCATTTCTGTTTTGAGGTTCACAGAGTTCTTTCCTGCTATACATGTTGTCTCCTCCCAGTGGAACGTAAGCTTCCAGAGGGGATGTTGAGGGGTTTTTGTCTTTGTGCTGCCTGTGCCAGAAGCAGTGCTCAGCACGCATTAGGCATTTAATAAGTGCTTGCTAAATTGAATTGTTGAAATTCTAAGGAGAGAGCTATGTGTGGGGAGGAGGAATTACTTGGCGGTGGGGGTTATTGTACCCAAGAAGGTGCTTCTAGGTTGCTGCCCATGGGAATTCTGTCTTTCAGGAGGAAGGTGTTGCAGTGTGACCCTGGGCAAGTCACATAACCCTAATTGACTCACCAAAAAAAAAACCCCCACAAAACAGGAAGATGTTACTCTTCTCCATTTAGATGGAGCATGGTTTTTTTGGGGGGGGGGGCAGATCATGAGTGACCAGCAGCTCCTAGCATGTTGTATGGGTACAGAGTTCTTTGACATAGAATTATTCCTGAGTTCCAGAGCCCAGGTTGGGTTTGGAGGCATGAATGTGTGCTTGGCTGAGATCCTGGTTACCTCCTCCATTCTGAGCGCCAAATTCCAGCCGTGGAATTGTATTGCCATTGTATTGAAGGGCTGCTGCCCACCATCAGTATCCAGCCCTGCAACCCTTGTACCATTCCTCATCCTGGCCTTGACATGGACCACCAGCGGGCATAGCAGGAAGGTCAGGAGCACCAGGGTTCAAACCCACCTCTGGCCCTCACAGTACTAGCTGTGTGACGCTGAGCAAATCACTTGACCTCTTTCTGAGCCCCAGTTTCCTCACCTGTAAAATGGGCACATCAGTATCCGTATTACCGACTTCCCACAGTTGTGAAAGCTTAGATGAGGTATTGGATATAAAACACTTCAAAAATTTCAGAGCACTATAGAAATGATCATGTTTTTAAATCACTATTATTATCAGTATTATTAATATCAGGCTCAGGGGCATGAGGGGAGACAGACCACCTGTTCTCTTGGTCCTCTAGGATACCTCTGTCTAACTCTGGGTCCTCAGCAGAGCAGGAGGCCTGGGCTTCGCCCCATGAGCATTTCATCCCAGTGGAAAGGTGGGATGGATTTCAGGAGGTGAAGAGGCTGGCCTCGAGGCCTGTGTTTGAGCCCATCAGTACTGTACAAAATGGGAGCCTTTCTTTGCCACACGTAGGTCATAGAATCATGGGAAGGGACCAGAGAGGCCTTTGGGTCCAGTCCCCTCGTTTTATGGAGGAAGAAACTGAGGCACAGAGAGGTTCCTTGCCCAGGGTCACATAGCTACTGTTGGAGGTGGGATCTGAACCCAAGGCAGAATGTATGTGATGATTCCCCTTTGAGAAGATACTGTTCTCATTTCAAATATTTATTATCAATTTATTGTAAAAGTAATTTTTTTCCAATAAATTTTAATCCTCACATTTAATAGTTTGGATGAAGCTGTTACCATGCACGCAGTAGTGGGCACATTTGTTGTTGTTCAGACATTCAGTTGTGTCCAATTCTTTGTGACTCTGTGAACCATAACACGACAGTGCTGTCCATAGGGTTTTCTTGGCAAAGATCCTGGAGTGGTTTGCCATTTCCTTCTCCAGTGGATTAAGGCAAACAGAGGTCAGGTGACTTGCCCAGGGTCACACAGCTAGTGAGTGTCTGAGGCCCGATTTGATCTCAGGTCTTCCTGACTCCATGCCCAGCACTCTATCCACTGAGCCTCCTGCCTCCAGCCTGACACATAGTAAGTGGTTAATAAATGCTTGTTGATTGATTGGTTGATTAGTGATCAGCCAAGTATGGCACAGTGGCCTGTCCATGAACTGGGAAGATGGCGTCGGGGCCAGTGAGACGAGGGCCTCCCTGCCCACAGATCTCGTGCTTCCTTCTTCTCTAGGACTTCTTACTCTCCAAATACAAAGTGGTCATCATCGATGAAGCCCACGAGAGAAGCGTCTACACGGACATTCTGATTGGCCTCTTGTCTCGAATTGTGTCTCTTCGGGCGAAGGTAGGAGCGCCAGGACTGGGTGGGGGAGGGGAAGGTGCTGGTCCTCGTGGCTATCCTCCCAGGGCTTTCTGAGGGCTTCCTTCCTACAGTAAGGAGCAGACATTCAGGTGGCGCTTCCGAGCTCACCCAGCACTTTACTTGTAGCATCCAGGTTTAGTGTGGTTTGTTTTTTTAATGCAATATTTCATTTGATAATCAGCATTGCACAGTGAATAGAGAGTAGACCTCAGAGTTAGGAAGACCTAGGTTCATGTGCTGCATCTGGCCCACCTAGGCTGTGTGACCCTGGACACTTAACCTTCAGTCACAGGTCATAGGATCTGTGACTTGGAGCTGCAAAACCTTGGAGGCCATGAGGTCCCCCTCCCTCATTTTATGGAGGAAACAGGCCTAATGATTGAAGTGACGTGCCTGGTGTCTGAGGCAGGATTTGAACTCAGGTTTGTTTTTTTTACTCCAAGTCCAGCGCTGAAAGGGCTGCCTTTCTAGCTCCAGAACCTGGAAGGGACCTTATTTTACAGAAGAGAAAACTTGAGGCCCAATGAGTATTTGAGTAGAACCAGTTCTGCTGATTCCAGAACAGTTTTTTTTGGGGGGGGTTAAGTGACTTGCCCAGGGTCACACAGATTTTAAGTGTCGCGTGTCTGAGTCCGGATATGAGCTTAGGTCCTCCTGACTCCAAGGCTGCAGCTCTATCTAGCTGCCCCTCTGGAACGATTTTTTAAAAGAATCATCAGTGGCTTTGGTCTTTCACAGCAGTCATTGCCTGGTATCAGGTATCTCTCCTCCCGCTGCCCTCTTCCCCCATTCGGACTTTTCTTTGTGACAGAGAAGAACAGTTTAAACAAAACTAGCAGTGTTTGCAGCCTTCTTTTCCTGTAGACCCTCCTGCCCCCACCCAAGAGGATGGAAGCATTTCAGTTAAGAGCCGTGTTTATTAAAAACCCTAACAGTCATCAATAGAAAATGTACAAACAGAGAAAATAAGAAACAAAGTCCCCCGAAAGCCATACTGTAAACTATTTACACTTGGCCAAAGGGGGGGGGAGCAGCGCAGGGAATGTAGCCTTTCCCTGGCCCATGAGGTTTGGTTTTGGTTTTCTGTTTCCCAGTGAAGATGACCTACTTACACGTGGAGAACACGTGGCCGTGTTCTTCAGTCACTGTCCCCATGTTGGCGTTTGTTGCCCCGCTTTCTCTTGACTCCTCATTCTGTGTCCGTTGGATTCAGCCAGCCCTTCTCAGGGGCCCCTGCGGGCAGAGCCCTGCATTGGGCCCTCTGGGGGGGATGGTCTTTAATTACCCCCTCCTGACTCAATCGTTAGTTGGAGGTAGACGATGGCTTCCCCCCACACGTTCTGGGTCCTTTGTTCAGGGTATGAGTTTCTGATTCCAGCACTAGGCAGGAATGCCTGATACTGAACCAGTGGAGCTTAGCAGTTGCTTGTAAGTAAGCCACTTGTCTCTGGCCTGGCAGGATTCCCACTCGCTCCCCTCTTGACTCCTTTGCAGTGCACGGAAGCGTGAGAAGGCAAGGGCCACCGGCCAGTGGAGGAAAGCCCTTTGTAGATTTGCTGCTTCCTTGCTTTATAAGTTGAGGTAGAAAACTGTGTTCTAGCTGACTCCTCCACAGCTACAGCTGTGGGTGGGATCCCTGTAGGGATTTGGGAATATCTAGATTTGTTAAACCATTTCTAGATGAGTGAACTAAAAAACAACTATTGAGCACTTACTGTATGCCAAGCTCTGTGCTAAGGGCTAGGGATACAAATACAGAAGCAAAAACAGCCCCTGCCCTCAAGAAGCTTACCTCATTTTTAAACTAGAGATTTTTGTTTATATGTTTTGTTTTCATATTGACTAGTTCTTCTCTTGGGTCACTTCCCCGCTCTCTTCCCGAAAGAGCCATTCCTTATAACAAGTAATTTTTTTGAGAGAAAGAGAAATTCAGCAAATCCAAACAACTCATCGAAAAACTGACATGATATTCATTGTTCCACCTCTGGAAGTGAGGGCTGCCCCTGTGTGAAGGAGCGGCGGGAAGAGTCTGCGCATATCTCTTACTTGGGGCCACTCTGGTTCCTTGTCATTTTGTACTTCCTAGTCTGGTTTGTTTTGTGCTCATGGTTCTTTCCATGTCTGT
>NW_020948197.1:0-24089 GCF_900497805.2 Vombatus ursinus | reverse complement strand
GCACTTAACCACAATTGCCTAGTAAAAACAAGCCAAAAAAAAAAAAAATACAATTGGCCAAATGGAAAAAAAGTACACTGAAGAAAACAAGTACCTAAAAAATACAATTGGCCAAATGGGGAAGGAGGTACAAAATCTAACAGAAGAAAACAACTCGTTAAAAATTAGAATTGGGCAAGTAGAAGCTAATAACTCTGTGAGAGAGTGAGAATCAGTGAAACAGAAACAAAGGAATGAAAAAATAGATGAAAACAGGCGGAGCCAAAATGGAGAAGTAAAAGCAGTGACTTGCTTGAGCTCTCCCCCAAACCCCTCCAAATACCTGTAAAAAATAGCTTTAAACAAATTCTAGAGCAGCAGAACCCACAAAAAGATAGAATGAAACAAATTTCCAGCCCAAGACAACCTGGATGGTTGATTGGAAAGGTCTATTGCACCAGTCTGGGAGAGGAGTGCCCAGTTCAGCATGGGCCAAGCAGGCAAAGACCGGGCCTCAGTGAACCTGGAGCAGGCCTCGGGACTGAATCACAGGCAGCTGTAGTGGTTTCCAGATCAGGTTTCTCTCACTGTGGTGAGAGAGAAGCACAGTCCCAGCCCCAGCCCCTGTGCAGCCCTAGGGCAACGGCTGCTTCCACAGCTCTCAGCTCACAGACTGAAGGGGAATCAAGTGGCTGATCAGAGGGGGATTGCAAGGATCGTTTTGCTGGTGCCGAGGCAGGAATCTCTTACTTTGCCTGTGCTTAGATCTGGGTCGCAGTTCTGGGTGGTGGTCCTAGGGCAAGGAGGAGTGCTGGTGTGGTGGAGCTTGTAGTGGTGATGGAAAGGGAATCCTCCTCACAGTTCCAAGGCAGAAAAGAGTGCTTGTGGTCACCCATAGACCAGAGCCCAGGGCAGGAAAGGAGTAAATACCTCACCCTTGATCATACTACCTTGGAAGAACAGAAAATTTACAGGTGCCTAGAATTGTCTCTGAAAACAGCTGCACAAAACCCCCCGAAGCTTGGAACAGTACACCCCTACATTAACAAACCTTAACAAAGAGTTTAAAACTCAAGTAATTGGCTGGGGACATGAGTAATCTGCACAAAAAAGTCAGACCATAGAATCTTTCTTTGGTGACAAAGAAGATCGAAACATACAACCAGAAGAAGACAACAAAGTCAAAGCTCCTACATCCAAAGCCTCCAACAAAAATATGAATCAGTCCCAGGCCATAGAAGAGCTCAAAAAGGGATTTTGAGAAGCAAGTAAGAAAAGTAGAGGAAAAACTGGGAAGAGAAATGAAAGTGATGCAAGAAAATCATTAAAAACAAGTCAACAGCTTGCTAAAAGAGACCCAAAAAAATACTGAAGAAAAAAAAATAGATGAAAACGTAAAATACATCGGTAAAACAACTGACCTGGAAAATAGATCCAGGAGAGACAATTTAAAAATTATTGGTCTACCTGAAAACCATGATGAAAAAAAGAGCCTGGACAGCATCTTTCAGGAAATCATCAAGGAGAACTGTTCTGAGGTCCTAGAACCAGAGGGTAAACTAGCCATAGAAGGAATCCACCAATCACCTCCTGAAAGAGATCCCAAATTGAAAACATCAAGGAATATAGTAGCCAAATTCCAAAATTACCAGGTCAAAGAGAAAAGACTGCAAGCAGCCGGAAAGAAACAATTTAAGTATCATGGAACCACAGTCAGGATTACATAGGACCTTGCAGCTTCTACATTAAAAAATCGTAGGGTGTGGAATACAATATTCTATAAGGCAAAGTAGCTTGGATTACAACCAAGGATCACCTACCCAGCAAAAAAGAGCATAATCTTTCTGAGGAGGAGATGGAAATTCAACGAAATAGGGGACTTCCAAACCTTCCTGATAAAAAGAAATGGTGAGCAGGTGAACTTCAGAAAAAGCTGGAAAGACATGAAATGATGCAAAGTAAGGTGAGCAGAATCAGGAGAACATTGTGCATAGTAACAGTGCAATGACTAACTTTGATGGACTTAGCTCTTCTCAGCAATGCAAGGATCTAAGACATTTCCAAAAGACTCATGATGGAAAATACTGTCCACATCCAGAGAGACAACTATGGAGTCTGAATGCACATGGAAGCATACTATTCGTTCTCCTTTTCCTTTGATGTTTTGTTTTGTTTCTTCTTTCTTAGGGTTCCTCCCATTGGTTCTACTTCTTCTTTACAATTACAACATGACTAATGTGAAAATATGTTTAATAGGAATGAATTTGTAAAACCTATATCAGATTGCACTGGGTCTTGGAAAGGAGGGAGGGGAGGGAGGGGGAGAAAATTTAAAACTCAAAATCTTATGGAAGTGAATGTTGAAAACTAAAAACAAATTAATTTATAAAAAAAAAAACAAAATAAGGAATTTCAGAAGAGGAGTGACTTCTGGGGTGAAAACAGTAAATTTTGTTTTGACCATAAGATAATAGATTGAGAGCTGAAAGGGTCCTTGGACAACTTGTCCAACTCCCTTACTTAACAGAAGAGGAAACTGAGGCATCAAAACATAGTGTGACTTGCCAGGAACCACAGAGGCAGCATCCCTGGCAGCATTCCTAAGTTCCAGTTTGGGCCTCTTCATCCATCATACCACCTTGTTGCTTTTCAGTTGTTCAGCTCTGTCCCTCTTCATAACGCAGTGGATCATATCACACCAGCACTGTCCGTGGGGGTTGTTGACAAAGATACCAGAGTGGTTTGCAGTTTCCTTTTCCAGTATTACATCACATAGCTGCCTCAAAATTCAAAGTTCAAAATATCTTTTTTGGGTGTCCCCTCTCCCTAGCTGTGCCCATTCAAAGCACACCCAACTGGTATACTGGAGATTCTTGCCTGGCTGGCCTCATAGTGAAATCTTACATTCCTCCAATGCTTTTCTTGATAGATTGGGAGTCAGGAAATCTGGGTCCTAGTCCTGGCCCTGTTATTCCCTTCTCTTAATCCAGTTTCTTCTTCCTCTTCTAGGACAGTGAGTTCTTTTCACTTTTTTTTAAAGGTTTAAAAAAACCTTCAAAAAGGTTTTGAAAAAATAGGGGAGGGGGAACCGGTAAAGTGGGATGGGTCTGGACCCTGTGATTTTATATGTTTTACACTAGGAAACTCCTGGTGTGAAACATCCTCCTAGTCCCAAGCAGATCTGCAACTCATCTGAATTCTTCAAGATAGTTGCCTGAGGCACCCCAAGGTTACGTGTCTTGCCAGTGGTTTAAGCTAGTATGTATCAGAGATGGGAACTGATCCATCCTTTCTCAAATGAGAGAATGTGTGCAAAACACTGCAAGCTTTGGAAATTTATACAAATTAATGTTCTCATACTGAGTATGTGCTTAATAAATATAGAATTGAAAAAATGGAAATAAAACCAGTCTGCTCTCCCTCACAGTTGTTTTGAGAATCAAATGACTTTGTTTTATTTCATTTGTGAGGGAGGAAGAGATGATAGGAATAATTGTTTCCAGATAGGGAAACTGGATTCTCATAAGGATCCTGGGGATGGAAGCCAAGAACAAACTGGAAACTATTGTTTTTGGTGGAGAGAGGTCAGCAGATACGGACTGAATCCCCTGCCCTGCCCTTAACAGTGGAACAGTGACAACTTCTCTGGGACTCATTTTCCTCCTGGAGACTACAGTGTTTCCAAGGTCACTTCTGACTGTCATTTAAAAAAAAAAACAACACTTTTATTTTATCTTGTTTTTAAGTTAACAAGCATTTCTTTCTCTCTCCCGTCTTGAGAAAAAAAAAACCCTCATAAGTAAATATCTATAGTGAAGCAAAACCAGTTCCCACATCCAAAAATATATGTCCATTCTACATTTTGAAGCCATCACCTCCCCGTCAAGAGGTTGGTAGCATGCTTCATCATCTATCCTCTGGAATTATCGTTTTTATTATGTTGATCAGAGTTCCTAAGTCTTTAAAGTTGTTGTTACAATGTTGGTATTGTGTAAATTAGCTTCTGCTCATTTCACTGCATCAGTTTATACAAGTCTTCTCAGGTTTCTCTGAAACCCTAGGGTGTCCTTTAGGGTGAAATGATATTCCATTACATTCATATACCATAATTTGTTAGCCATTTCTCTAAGTGATAAGCAGCTAGGTGGCACAGTGGGTAGAGTGTTGGTTGGGCCTGGGGTCAGGAAGACTCACCTTCCTAAATTCAAATCTTGCCTCAGACATTTAGAGGCTATGTGATCCTGGGGCAAATCACTTAACCCTGTTTGCCTCATTTTCCTCATGTGTAAAATGAGTTGGAGAAAGAAATAGCAAATCTCTCCAGTATCTCTGCCAATAAAACCCCAAATGGGGTTACGAATAGTTGGACGCCACAATTGATGGGCACCGTTCTCCCTTCTAGTTTCTAGTCCTTTGCCCCTACCTTTTTGTAGCAGCTATAAATATATTTAGATATTTAGAAACTTTAACTCCTGCTTTTATTTCTTTGGGGTATAGGCTTAGTAGTGATATAGCTGGGTCAAAGGGGAAGCAGCCAATCAATCAATCAACATTTATTAAGTACCTAAATGTGCTAAGTGAGGAAGGATATGGCAAACCACTCCAGTATCTGACAGGAAAACTTCAAATGGGATCATGAAGAGTTGGACAGGATTGAAACTACAGAAAAACAACAATTATGTGCCAGGCATTGTGCCTGCCCTCAAGGAGCTTACAATCTAACGGGGACACAACAAGTAAACAAATGTGTAAAAGCAAGTAGAAAGTAATTAGGAGAGGGAAGGCACCGGAATGAAGAAGGGTTGGGGAAGGCTCCACTAAAGGCTGCTTCCCGCTCCATCACCCGCCCGGTGCATTCTTGCATCCACTTGGCAGACCTGAAGCGGGGGAGAGTACCTTTTTCACAAGCCTCAGGTTCCCGTCCCCGCCCCTAACCTTTCACGCTCCTCCCTTCCTTCCCTTCCTCGTCAGTTTCCACCCCGCCCACCTCGAGTTCAGGCACCGCCCCTGCCCCTCCCCTTCCCTCCCCCTCCCCCTCCCGGCGGCTCTCGCGAGGTCAGGAGACGGAAGTCTGGTGCGCTGCGGGACTAGCGCCGCCGCACGTGCGTGGTCTCCGCGGTTGTAGCCGCTCGGGCTGCCGGGGCTTTAGGGGCTGAGAGCGGGCGTCATGGGGAAGCTGCGGCGGCGCTTCAACGTCAAAGGGCGGCAGCAGCCGCCGCCGGGGCCCGAGCCTGAGCGGCAGGGCGTCCAGGTGCAGCTGGAGCTGGACGGTAAGGGCTCCCTGAGTGGGCCTTCCCTTCTCTGAACCTCGGGTTACTCCTCCGTAAATGGGAGCTGCGTTCTCGGAGTGCCTGCCCTTCTCTTGGCCTCAGTTTACTCATCCGTGAAATGGGCACAAAGAAGCTGTGTTCTCCGAGTGCCTTCTCTCCTCGTGGCCTCAGTTTACTCATCTGTAAAACGGGCACAAAGAAGGTGCGTTCTCTAAGTGCCTTTCACTCCTTGAGCCTCGGTTTACGCAATGGTGATTAAGGTTAGGTAAAAAAAATGAGACAAAGAATGGCCCGTTTAACAACAACTTAATCTTGAAATGGGCATAAAAGAGCTGTGTTCCCTAAGTACCTTCACCTCCCTGAGCCTTGGTTTACGTCTCTGTAAAACAGGAATAGAGGAGCTTCTGCCTCTTCATTTCTTTCTCTTTTCTGGGCCTCAGTTTACTAATCTGCAAAATGGAGTTAAGGATTCTGTGTCCCCTGAGTCTCATCATTTCTCTGGACCTCAGTTTACCAATCTGTGAGATGGGGATGTAGATAATTTGCCATCTGTCTTGCTTCACTGGGTTGGCCGTGTGGAAAACATTTTGTCTCTTGAACCCTTAGAGAAATGGGAGGGGTGAGTGAGGACTATCATTATTATTATTGGCTACATGTGACCCTGGACCAGTCACCTCTCTTAGAGCCAGCTTGACATCCTTGTGACCACTTAGATGTCTCCATGGCTTTGGGCTGTGGGTTTATCAGATCTGTCAGAGCAGCTCCTAGAATCACAGATTCTCAGAGTTGGAGGAGATCCTGGCATCGTAGATTTAGACCTAGAAGGCATCTTAGAGGTCATCGATCCAGCCCTGACATTTTACAGATGAGGAAACTGAGGCCAGAGAGGTGATGTGGGCCCTCCCAGAGTTCCAGAAGTAGTGGGTGGCCGTGCTGGCATTTGAATCTAGGTCCTGAGTCCAGACCTGACATTCTTGAGACTGAGCTTCCCTAGAGTAGGGAATGTCTTTTTCCTCTCCTTGTATGCCCAGTGCCTGGCACATAGTAGGCCCTTAAATGATAGTAGACTGTCTCTGAGCAGACCCTTCCATGGGAGGCTCACAGTTTACCCTCTTTTTAAGCCCAAATATTTGTCTCTGCAGCTTCTCTTTCCTTCCGGGACCACAAAATAAGTCTTCATTTCCCTCTCAAATGACCTTCCAGATACTTGAAGATTTGCCATTCCTAACCTCTTCCATCGCTATTCCCCCCCAGTCTTCTTTCCTCTGTGCCTTTGGCTGACCCTCCTCTAGGTCCAAGATTCTGATCCAAACGCTATCCCAGCCCCATTTCCTGTTGTTACCGTTGTCCCCAAAGTGTGGTGCCTGGAACGGACCACCTCACTCTAGAAGAAGCCTCCCTGGGCAGAGAACAGAGATGGGTCCTCTCTGTCAGTTTGTGGTCGTGACCATGGGCCTTTCTTAATGCAGCCTGACATGGCGATCCTAGCATGCTATTCAGCACCACACAGCTGGCTTACTCTGTTTGCACACCCCTAAAATCCCGTTTTTTCTACTCAAATTGTTACCTAAATACATTTCTCCCATTCTTGTATGGTGATTTTATTTCTGAACCAAAATATGTGTGTATATGAAGATGTGTGTATATATGTATATATACATGTGTGCGTGCATGTATATATGTATGCCTATATATGAGGTTGTTTATATTACATGAACATGTGTGTATATGTGTCTGCACACACATATGCTCACATATATTATATGTGTGCATTTATATACACAGTGGCTCAGTGGATAGAGCACTGAGCCTAGAGTCAGGAAGACCTGAGTTCAAATGTGGCTTCAGATTCTTACTAGCTGTGTGACCCTGGGCAAGTTACTTCACCCTGTTTGCCTCAGTTTCCTGATCTGTCAGATGAGCTAGAGAAGGAAATGGCAAACCACTCCAGTACCTTTGCTGAGAAAACCCCAGATGGGGTCTTGGAGAGTCAGACACGACTGAAATGATAGAACAATATGCACACACACTAATAGGTACTTTTGTGTATGTATGTAGGTAGTGCAGTGGATAACTTGGGCTTGAAAGAGCTGAGTTAAAATCTGGCTTCTAACACGTACCGACTTTGTGACTCTGGGCACATCATTTAACCTCTACCTACCTCAGTTTCTTCTGGTGTAAAATGGGGTTAATAGTCCCTGCCTGCCAGAATTGTGAGGATCCAATCAGGTAGTTGTGAAGGGCTTTGCAAACCTTAAGGCACTGTGTTAAGTGCTAATTGTTGTTGTTGTTGTGATTATTATAAAAGTGAATGAGGTGGACTAATGATCTCTAAGGTCACTATCAATCAACAAAAATGTATTAAGCGCCTATTGTGTGCCCTGCTAAGTGCGGGGCTCTACAAAAAGAAGCAAAAGACAGCCCCCTGTCCTCAAGCAGCTCTCAATCTAATGGTGATGCTTTCTGTCTTGAGGGGCTGCTGTCCTAGAGATGCTGCTGCCTCTTATCCCTGGCTTCCTACTTCCTGCAGCTCTTCTCCCCCTCCCAGGGTCCTCTCCACTGTGTCATGCCTTAGGAATCCTCCACTTAGAGTGGAAGGGACCTCTCTCATTTTACGAATGATGGAGGGGCCCGAGGGTAGCTGGGTAGGAGGCATCAGAGTGGGGGGATTCCAGCGGTGGCAGCTTGAGCTCTCCTCCCGAAGTGAAATGGAACCAGTAATGGCCCCTGAGTGAGCCCAGCCCTTCAGCCGGTCCTAAGTCCACCTAAGTATATGGTATCTCCAAGCCCATCTCCTCTCCTTTTCCACAAGAGTAGCATGAGCTACTTTATCTGAGCCTTTGCTAAAATCTAGGTCAACCCCGACTCTAGTGTTCCCTTGGTCTCTCTGCCTAATTAGTTGGCCCATCAAAACAAGGAAATAAAGTTGTCCCGGTGTGATTGGATAATTGGTTCTTCTCATATAAAATCCTTCCCAATATTCACATCTTTGCCATCTGCATGCTTGGGCTCCTGGGGCAACGCCGGACTTTGGCCCTTCCCGTTCTGTGACCGTCCAAGCTGGCCGGGTCGATCCTGAGGCCTCTGTGGGCTGGGAGGACTCAGGCACGGATGTCCTTCCAGACAGGGGCCTGTGGAAAGGAGTGGATGAGAGCAACGCGCTTGTCCTGCCTGGACGGAAAGAGAAGAAGAAGAAGAAGGCTACGCCCACCTCCAAGAAGGAGAAGAGGCCCCTGACCAAGAAGGAGAAGAAGCTCCTACAGAAAGTGTTGGAGCAAAAGAAAAAAAAGAACCAGGTATGACCCTCCCCCCACCGCCTTTGGGGGCGAGGTGGGCGCCGAGGCCCCTGCAGCCGTGGCCCTTCTCGGCCCTTGGAAGTGCTGTAGAAATGGTGGTTCTGGTGGTGGTGGCAGTTTTGGTGGCATTCATGTAGAACGGTGCTGGGGCAAGTCACTATCCTGCTATTATTCTTTTAATGGTTCATATTCTGTAGACTGAAGCATAGGGGTATAAAGTAATGGCTTTTCATAATTGAATGAAATTATGCAATTGTAATTGAATGAAAAGGTAGAAGCTCATCTTCTGTAGGCTCACTGCCTGCATCTTCTTGATGAGCAGCTGGCAGAATGAGAGGGGCCGTGTTTATTCCTCTCTGTATCCCCAGTACCTGGCAGGGTGGTTCCCTGTCCTTGGTAGGTGATGAGTAAGTCTTTGGGTGAATGAATGAATCAAACGGTCCAGTGAATGAATGAATGATCCAGTGATCCAATGAATGAATGAATGAACAAATACTTCCCAAGCTAATGGGTATGAGGCCCTGTGCCTGAGCTCCCTCCTGTCAAGGCCTGGCTGTGGTTATCCTAACTTGAGGTCTTGCCCACAGGACTTGAGAGCCCGCCCTTGAGCCTCTTCTCCCTGGGGCTGGGGGTTACTAATTCTACAAAGCCATCTTCCGAGACAGCCTGGGCCCTTAGGCCCAGTCACCTTGCAGGCCCATCTGGAAGGAGAATCATCGCCATGCCTGGCTCTCTCCTGCTTTGTTAGAATGTTTCCCTGACCACTTCTCTGAAGTTTTGCTCTGACATCTCTTTTTCTTTCCCACTCACTTGAAGGGGTGGGGAAGGACAGTATCCCCACGTGGATGACCTCATTTTTCTCCCCACTTTCCTCCAGCGAGCCGAATTACTGCAGAAACTGAGTGAAGTCCAGGCTTCCGAGGCAGAAATGCGACTTCTGTATACCACTTCCAAACTGGGGACTGGTGAGCGAATGTACTGCAGCAAAAGGTGAGGTACCCTCTGGCTTGGACCTCCCGCTGCCCGTCGGGAGGGCCCCTTTCAGGCCAGAGTGTGGGATGGCATGCCAGAGGCCAGGCTGTAGCTCACCTGGTTGAATTTGTTTGCAGATGCTCAAAGGGAGAACTGCCTGTGGGAATTGTGTTGGGAAACGTATGTATATCTGTGATTGTGTGCTTATAGGCAAGTGTATATGTTGGAAAATGTATGGATGGATAGTTGTATCACCATACACACACACACACATATACACATGTGTGTACATATACACACACACACACACGTATACATATTTATGTAATTACTTTTTTCTGTAAATCTGAGAAAAGCTTCAGGGCTGATGAAAAGAAAGCTAGTCTTGGACTCAGGAGAGATTGAGTTTGAATTCTGCCAGTGGCCCTTACTAGCTGTACGACCCTAGGAAAGCCACTTCATTTTTTATGTTCTCGTGTTTCCTCATTATGGGTCATCTTTATCTTGTTTCCTTAAGGTTTGCAAGGCACTTTCCCTGTGTTACCTCATTTTAAATCTTACAACAACCTTGTGAGTAGGTGCTCTTCATTGTACAGGGAAAGAAAAAGAGGCACGGTACCTGCCACAGATTAGGAGCTTAATAAATGGTTTTTGATTAGAAAGGCCAGGTGATTCAGTAGCATTTATGTAGTGCTTTCAAGCTTACAAAGTGCTTCACACGTATTTCATTTGATCCTCACAATAATCCCATGTGGTAAGTGTTATTATTACCCTATTTTATAGTTGAAGAAACTGAGGCAAACAGGTTGAGTGATTTACATAGCTACTAAGTATCTGAAGTTGGATTTGAACTCAGGTTTTCCTGGCTTCAGGCCCAGTACTCTCCACAACTGTGCCACCAACTGCCTTGTCCAGAGTTACAGATAGCCTGAGGCAGGATTCAGACCAGTGTTTCCTGACTCCCAGCCTGACCTTTTACCCAGCATTACTACCTGTTACCAGGCAATAATCAATGTCAGTTATTTTTATAAATAGTAATCATTTACTTTGATCATTAATAATGATGTGAATACAATGAATAATTTTATTATTAAGAATAACAATAACCTTTTTTTAACTTCTACATAAATGATGTTTCTGGGGACAAATGTGTACGCCCTATTGAGATGTTAGCGGTGGGCACGAAGAAATAAAAGGAGGCTGCAGAGGTTTGCCATCTAGGCAGCATGGCCTGATAGTGGGGAGGGCCAGGAAGACTTGGGTTCAGTGGTGCCTCGGACATTTGCCAGCGGGGTGACTTCCAGACACGTCACGTAATCTCTCTCAGCCTCAGTTTCCTCATCTGTAAGACGAGGGGTTGAGCTTGAGCTCTGGGCTCCCTTCCAGCTCTAAATCTGATGTCCTATAATCCCATGCCCTATACCTTGTGGTGGGTGGGTGTGTGTTTGTGTGTTGGCCCAAGGCTGTGGCATATGGAGGAGGAATGGGGGAAGGGATGTTCTGGTGGTAGTCCTGGTCCATAGGACCACCCTGGTCATATAACTGCAGGGCCAGTCACTGACTTCCATACCAGAGAATCTCAGTATATTGACCACACAGTTAGTATTGTTCCAGGCAAGATTTGAATTCAGTTCTTTCTGACTCCCAAGTCCACCTGGCTCTGTCCCTTGATCCATATGATTTATCCCCTTGCCCCTCCAGGAAGGCAGAAGAGACTGGACCTGGGGGTCCGGAGAAGATTAGTAGCCTCAGCGGTGCCCACAGAAAAAGACGAAGGCCGCCGTCAGAAGAGGAGGCTGAGTCCTCCAGCGAGGCCGAGACAGGGAGCGAGGCCGAGGGCTCGGAAACCCTGGCACCGGCTGGAGTTGGTGCAGAGGCTGAGCCAGCGGCCGTGAAGCCTGCCGAGCCCGTCGCCGAGGACGAGAGCTCTCTCTCCGGCCGCCAGCCGGCCCCCACGCTGGCACCTCCTCTCCCTCCTCCCCCCGCCTCCCAAGCGCCGTCTGCAAAGCCGGCCATTTTCGTCCCGGTGGACCGCTCTGCCGAGATCCAGGTTGGTCTCTGCTCGTTCCTGGCTTCTCCTCTGTGAAATGAACGCAGTGGACTGGGTGACCTTGAAGGTCCTGGTCAAGCCTAACGCTGTGGTGCTGCTTGGAAACCATCTTGGTGATGGTTACGATGCTGGTTCATGTGGCGCCTGAAGGTTTGCAACGCCCTTCACACGTTATCTCTTCTGATCTTCACAGCCACTCTGCAGCGTGGGGGCTGCTCCTCTTCTTTTACAGATGGGGAAACTGAGGCTGAGGCCTTGCCCGTGGTCAGCAGCTATAAGTGTCCCAGGCAGGATTCATCCTCAAGTCTTTCTGACTCCCAGGTTCAGCTGGCTCTCCACTGGGCCTCTAGCTGCCCACCATATTTATTAAGGGCCCACATGTAGACCCTTAATAAATGACTGTTGACTAGACTTGGAATTGGATCGAGAGTGATCAGAGCTAGTATATTCCTAGAGGACGTGCCTTCCTACAGAAAGGAGAGGAGCTGTGTGCCGCTGTCTAGAAACAGGAAAGCAGAGGGACGTTTAGGTTATTTTGTGGCCAAGTCTGGATTCTTCCCATGAGTCCTCAGCTTTGTCAGTACCCCAGAATCCACAGGAATTCATCTGGCATTTATAGAGCACATTAATTCTGTAAAGCCCTTTACACCGGCCGTCTCGTTTTTTCCTTCTGGTGTTAGCCCATGATGTGGGTCCCCCAGTATTTTATTATCCCTATTTTATGCCAAAGCAGTAGACTCAGAGATGAAGTGATCTATTCATAGTCACCCGGCTGAAGAGTGTCAGAGCAGGATCCTAGAGCCCCAGAATTTCACTTATGGACGGGACCTAGGTAGATAGATGATATAGATACACACACAGTCGTTGGAGATAATCAATCTTGGAAGACCAGTCTGTGTCTTAAAGGACAGAAGTTCAGATGATTGAAAAAGGCTGTCATGTTCCCCGAGCCTTCTCTCCTCCATATTAACATCCCAAGTATCTTCAGACCTTACATGGCCTAAACGAGGATCCCTTTGCCATACTGGTTGCCCTCGTTGGGACACTAATGGAGTACCCGGTACTCTGGATGCAGTTTGACCATGTAAAGTGAAAATGGACCATCACTTCCTTGAAACTAGGCCCTTCTTTTTTTTTTTATCATGGGTTTTAATAGTCAAAACAATGCACTTTCATGCATACATACATAGTAATACTGCAGCCTGTCTAAGGAAAGTGCTAAGGGCAGGAAAAAGTTGAGAAATATCCAGATAAGCAGTCTTCCAGGAATTGGAGTGCTGGACTAATGTTTTGGTCTTTTGACCTCAACCCCATCAGCCTCCATTTTCTTTCTTTTCTCAGTAGTTGCACTGATCTTTTTCCATTGTCAAACAAGCTTTACATTGTCATTTGTTTCTTTGAAACATCTGGTTTTCCAACCTTCTGACACATCTTGATGGATGCAGCTTTAGGCAAGGCCTCTTTGTTCCTATCTCGCTATACTCTTCCACCGACTCAGCGGTCTCTTCTTGTTACCCTGGTTCATTTTGCTGTGATCCTCGGCCGTGTCATCCATCGTGGCTGGATAGCACTCCGCATAACTGGTGGACGTGCCAAAGAAATCTCCCAGCTGCTTCTTATCTTCTGGTTTCTTCAGTGATTTACCGCCTTCCTAACCAGCGGAACCAGCAGACTCTTCATCATCAGCTCCTTGGCAGATCCAGGACCTTTGTCAGTGTCGATGGGCGCATCATCCACTGTGGGCTTCTCAAAATAGCTGCGTTGCTTCTTCTCCTCTTCTCTTTCCTGATCCTGCTCTCTTTCTCAGTCCTGCCTTAGTCCCATTCTCTTTCTCTCTTCCATTCTCAGTCTCGGTGCCAGTCTCACTCCTGTTCATGATACTGTACCCGTTCTTTTCCCCGTGGAACCTTAGTTGTTGATGGCCCCTCTTAATTAATGTACCCTAAGAATCTAGTGAGATAAATTTTAATTTTTCCAAAAGTATATATTTATTTTGTTAAATATTTGCCAATTACACAATATTTTGTTTTTAGGCAATTGAGATTAAGTGACTTGCCTAGGGTCACACAGCTAGTAAGTGTCAGGTGTTATGTTTGAGGCTCTATTTGAACTCAGATCCTCCTGACTTCAGGGCCGGTGCTGTACCCACTGCCCCAGCTACCTGCCCCCACAAAAAATTTTTTAACATTCGTTTTTAAAAATTTTGATTTCCAGATTCCATGTTCCAAATTCCAAATGCCTGTTCATATCCTTTAACTTTTTTATCCATTGGGCAATGATTCATATTTTTATAAATTTACCTCTGTTCCCTATAGATTTGAAAAATCAGGACTTTATCAGAGAAACTTTCTGTAAAAAATTTCCCCCCCATTTTCCTACTTTCCTTCTAATTTAGGCTACATTGGTTTTGTTTGTGCAAAACCTTTTTAATTTTATATAATCAAAATTATCTGTTTTACTTCATATGATCCTCTCAATCTCTTGTTTGGTTGTAAACTCTTCTCTTATTCATAAATTTGACAGGTAAATTTTTCCCTGCTCCCCTAATTTACTTATGATATCATCCTTTAATGTCCAAATCATTTACCTGGAATGGGTTGAATTTGAATTAGATGGATGATCAGGTTCCTTCCAATTCTGAAATTCTGTTATTCTCTCCAACTAGTCATTGAGGTGACCAGTAATAGACGTACCAAGGCCTGTGTCTGGAAATTCCTAGAGTGGGTGGCTAATAGTCTTGCTTCATTTTTAGGGGAAAAAATTGTGATATTCTGCAAAATAAGTAAAGAAAGAAAATAAATTACATTTTTTCAAATAGATTTTATTTTCTCATTTACATCTGTAATTTCAGAACACCACTGTCTTGGTTTCTGATTGATCTTTGGCTGTAGCTTCTACGGTCAAGGAAGGTAGAGGTCATCTATGCCAACACCCTGATTTATATATGAGGAAAGTGGGCCTCAGGGGGGAAGTGAATGACAGAGGCAGGATTTTAACTTAGGTCTTCTGATTCCAAAGCCAGTACCATAATGCCTGCTTACCCTATCTGCCATTGGCATCCCTGTTTACAGATTAAAGCGTCCTTTCTCAATGCAAAAGATTGCCCTTTGATTTGTCTGCTTTACAAACTCAAATTCAGCAATTCGGTGTGTCTTTTCTTAAAGTGGGGGCCTGCCTTTACTGTTTGGGTCCTGGTTTGGGGAACTTCAGTTGGGGTGGGATGTTTTTAGGGGCCTTGTCTCTGATACAGGCATATTATGGCCAGAATAAAGGTCTTTCCAACCCTTGTTCAGGAGAAGAGCCTGAGGGAGCCAGAGTAGTTTAAGAGCAGAGTAGGAGACTGTGTTTTAGTGGGTAGGCAAGCGAACGTGGAGTCAGGAAAAATTTAGATACTGAAGGGCTGTGTGACCTTGGGAATGTCACTTAATTTCTCTGGGCCTCAGTTTCCTCATTTCTCAAATGAGGGGGTTGACCCATTGACTTCTAGAGTTCTTCCTGGTATAAATATATGATCCTATGACATTTATGTGCCTTGGTTTCCTCATCTTCAAAGTGGGAGGTGGGAGGGGGTAGACCTGGTGGCCTCGCAGAACCCTTCCCACTCCGGATTGGTACTTCTTAAGCCCTGTGAGTCTAGATTTTGATGCTGTTGTTTCTTTTTTAGGAAGCCCGGCTCAAGCTCCCCATTCTTTCAGAAGAGCAGGTGATCATGGAAGCTGTTGCTGAGAACCCCACTGTCATCATATGTGGGGAGACGGGGAGCGGGAAGACCACCCAGGTGCCCCAGTTTCTGTATGAAGCCGGCTATAGCAGGTATATGCCAGATGACACTGTCACAGGGCGTCCCCTGCCCTGGCTTCTCAGGCTCCAGCATGACCGTTAGAAGTGTGCCCAGAGCTCAGTTCTCTCTTTTGAAGTCTTTCTTTCATTGTGGACACATTTGCACAAAGAGGATTTGCTCCTGGGTGGGACTATGGATCCCAGTTTTCTAGGTCCTTGCTAGGGATGGTTTAGTGGGTAAGGCTTAAGGCGTGGGGAGAAGGGAACCATGGCAGAGATAGCTGCTTGATGCCCACTCCAGAGAAAGGTGGATCTGGGCAGCCTCAGCATCACACCTGGCACCATCTTCCCAGGCCTCCTCCTGGCATGGAGGGGCATCAGGTTCTCAGGGGCTGGGTCAGTGGATGGTTGGCTTTGATAGATCCTACCCAGCTAGAGAGACTTAGAGGACAGGCCTAGCCCTGTAGTAAAAGTCACTTAGCCAAGGTCAGAGAGGGTCATCTCCAAAGGGGGCTTCCCTAGGATGAAGTTTTCTGGGCCCCCCCCAAGCTTATGAAGACTCTTTACCAAGGCATAGACAGCAAAATTGACATAAGTTCTACAGAATTTGTTCCCTGACTCAGAAATGGTATCATGTTGGGGGGAGGGGAGATTAGCACTTTATAATTATTATCATTTGATCTTCACAACAACCCTGGGAAAGTCACTTTGCTTCTGTCTGCCTCAGTTTACCCATATTTAAAACAGGGACATATTAATTGCACCTACCTCCCAGGGTTACCCAGCTAGTAAGTGTCTAAGACTGGATTTGAACTCAGGTCTTCCTGACTCTAGGCCTAGTGCTCTCTGCCCAATGGCACCACCAGCCATCTTGGCTAGTACTGAGCTGCTGCGTAATGAGGGGTAACCGCAGCTCCCATCAGAAGGTGGGCTCCTTGCGGACGGGGACTTTTGCCTTTCTTTGTATCTCTATTGCTTAGCACAGTGTGAGATTCATAAATGAATGTTGTAGCACAATTAGACAAAATGAAAGAATCTGATATAACTGACATTTAGGTTTTACATAACTTGTTTTTCTTTGTTTTCACATCCCCTTTATTTCCCTCTATATTCCTCTCCTCTCCCCCAAACCCCTCCAAGTACCTGTAAAAAAACACCCACAATTATACGGAACTATAAGGCCCTCTGGGAGGGGGAGAGATCAATCTAGTCACTGCTTTTTTATTTTATTTTTTTTTTAAGGGGAAGGAAAAATAGTTCTGCAAAACTAAACCATTATATCAAAAAATTTGACATTATGTGCAGTGTTCCACACCCATGGTCCCTCACTTCTGCAAAGAAAGGAGGGCAAGTATCTTCTCATATTCCTTTGGGGCCAAACTCGGTCAATAGAAGGAGCGCTTATTAAGTGTCTGCTAGGTACAAAGCACTGTTCTAGGTGCTGGGGATACAGAAACAAAAAGGAGAACAGGCCCTGACCTCAGGGAACTTACATTTTGTCAGGGGACTACAAAAAGTGACCAGATAAGTAAATCCATATGAATTTGTGGAAGTTGAGATCGTTAACTACTGGGGGTTGGGTGGAGGCTTCCCAGAGGAGGTATCACCTAAGCTGAGCTTGAAGGAAGGCTTCTGAGAGGCAGAGGTGAGACACGACAGCATTCCAGGTCTGGAAAATGTTCATAAGGCTGGTAAAGCAGGCTGGAGCCAGGCGGTGAGGGGCTTGAAAGAAGCCACTTCCCTTCCCGTGTTTAGAAAGTCAGCTACTTTGTGAGTCTCAGCTGGGCCCCAAAATAAGGATTATTAGAAGCATCTGTGTTTCTGCTTCCCACTGAGAAATTCTGGTAACTGCTTTAGGCCAGTCCTAGCATGGCATGGTGGAAAGAATGCTCAATTTCCAACCAAATGTCCTTCATTTGAATCCTGGCTCTGCCACATACTTACCTGTGTGACCTTGGGTGTCAGCTAACCTCTGTGGGCCTCACTGTCCTCATCTTGGGAATGAGGGAGGCTGGATTCAGTGACCTCTAAGGTTTCTTAATCGAAATGTACAATTTATATTATATGAACTTTATATATGATATGCTCTAAATATATCATCGTATGTAACAGCTCCTTGAGATATATTGGCATTTAAATGCCCTAGCCATCTGCCCAGGAGATAAGCCATTCATATTCTATTTCGTTCAGTGAGCATTTATTAAGTGCCTATTTAGGAGGCACCATAGGGGACTCTGGGGCTACAAAAACCATATGGGAACAGTCCCTGGCCTCCCCTTCCACTTATTTAAGCCATGGTGGCTTCTACTAAATCCTTGTTTGGGGCAGTGGCAGGAGTTGGCCTTTTTCTCAGACCTGGTGATTGGGTACATGAGGTTTCTGGGAATTTCTTCTTGGAAAAGCATTTAGGTGATTAACGTCCAGCCAGAGTTTCACGCTCACTTGCTCATGGTGCTAGGTTGGTTCTTGGTTGTAACATCCTTTCCTGATAGTCTGCATCTAGCTGAGGAATAAGGAATATGCTTTTGAGACAGAGGTAAGCCCCTGGTTTCCATACACTCAGTGTGTTATGGTTTGCTTTCTCTCTGGTTGTCATGGAATACTGTCTTCCAGCAGAATGTAAGCTTCTTGAGGGCAGGGAGATGTTTCAGTTTTTGTCTTTGTATTCCTAGCACCTAGCTCAATGCTTGGCACACAGTAGGCACTTAATAATTGCGTCTCAGGATGAATCGAATGGAGGAAATGTTTTTATGTTCCTTTTTTTTAGTGGATCACTTAGGCTTTTTCATGTAATCTCCGCTAGGTTATCTGCACTAACAAAAGAGAATAGGGCCTAGATCATCTATGTGTAACTTTTGACTCTAGAATACATCCTCCTTTAATGTGACCACTTGTCTCTTAATTCTGTCCTGCTTTGTTGGGCTAATGATAAACTAGGTTTCCATTCTGTGGTCATGTGCCAGTCCGGGGAGGAGAGGGCTGTATGAGGATACATTGACTCACCTGCCAGCACGTGAGCTCTTTGAAGACAGGGAGCATGTCATTTTTGTTTCTGTATTCTAGTGCCTGGCATATAGTCAGCACTTGGTAAATGTTTGTTTTTTGATGGATTGGGAGGCAAAGAAAGCCCCCCCGGGGTCTGTCATTTGCTGTAGCTATGACACATGTGGATAGAGGATGTGGCTATGTGTTGTATCATTTGTGGGACGCTCACTGTGTTTGCTGAAGAGGGGCCACCAACCTAGAACTAATTCCTTCCCTTTCTCTGAGCAGCGGTGGCCTCATCGGGATCACCGAGCCTCGCCGAGTGGCTGCGGTGGCCATGTCCCAGCGGGTGGCCAAGGAGATGAACCTTTCCCAAAGGTGAGAATGAAAGCTTGGTTCCTTCCCGGCCTTGCAGGACCATTGGGGTAGGGGCTGGGCAGTGGGTGGAAGGAGACCAGAGCTTGGTTCTTTTGTATCCCTTTTCTATCATGAGAAAAGTTAGGAAGCTGTCTCTAGTTCACGGCCTAACCAAGTGCACATCTCTGGGCTCAGCACTAGGCCAGGCCCCTGGCAGGAGTCACAGAATTCCATAGTCCAGCCTGTAGCATGCCAGGATGCCCCAGCAAGTAATTTGGCAGCCAGGAGAGCTAATGGCGCGTCCTGCTGCATTAACTGAGGCATAACAGTTTGGAACAAGGAGGCAGTAGTCTCACCAGACACTCAAGCCGCGTCACTAGGATGGCATCCAGATCTGGGTCCACGGTTTAGAAAAGGCCTTGTGGAGCGGTTGTGCTCTGGAGAAGAGCAGCCAGATGGTGAAGGGCCACACGTGGTTTAGGTGAAGGCGCCAGGGGCGTTTGGCCAAAAGAAGGGAAAGAGGCAGGATGGAGAAAAGGTGGGGGGAGGGGGAGCTAAGGGCTGTCATGTGACAGACTGCATGAGCCTTAAGGCCAGAACCAGGGGAGCGGGGTCCAAGTGTTTGGGCTTGATACAAGAAAAAACTTCCTAATGATTAGAAGTGGATTCTTCTTCATTGGAAGACTTGAGGCAGAAGCCACTTCTCAGAATTTCAGAATTGCCTGGCTTCTGAGAGCCCATCTGTTCAGGGGGAGACCATCACAGCACATCCACTGAGCAGCGCTTCCACCTCTGCCTGAAGATGCCCAGCAGGCAGCACCTGCCATCTAAGGGTGGACAGTCTGTTGGGGGAGACGTGGGACAGGCATGCCTGAAGTTAGGGGAAATGACAAAGCAACGCGGAAGTGAGAAAGGAAGCTGGGATTGTTAGGGGATGACCTAGGGCTTCTGGGAGAGGATTTTTGAGTGGGGCTTGGGGGAGCTGAGGAGCTCTGGCTTCAGAGTCTGAGGGTGCCCCTTCCCCTGAACTCTGGCTGTTTCTTTGCCCCATGGGATCTGCTGCATAGTGAGGACGGGTGTTTCCCACGCAGGGTGGTTTCCTACCAAATCCGATATGAAGGCAATGTGTCAGAGGACACTCAAATCAAGTTCATGACAGATGGAGTCTTGCTCCGGGAGATCCAGAAGGTAGGCTGCTCACCATCCGTTCCGGCTCCTGGCTGGGTGATCGTTTGCATTTCTGTTTTGAGGTTCACAGAGTTCTTTCCTGCTATACATGTTGTCTCCTCCCAGTGGAACGTAAGCTTCCAGAGGGGATGTTGAGGGGTTTTTGTCTTTGTGCTGCCTGTGCCAGAAGCAGTGCTCAGCACGCATTAGGCATTTAATAAGTGCTTGCTAAATTGAATTGTTGAAATTCTAAGGAGAGAGCTATGTGTGGGGAGGAGGAATTACTTGGCGGTGGGGGTTATTGTACCCAAGAAGGTGCTTCTAGGTTGCTGCCCATGGGAATTCTGTCTTTCAGGAGGAAGGTGTTGCAGTGTGACCCTGGGCAAGTCACATAACCCTAATTGACTCACCAAAAAAAAAACCCCCACAAAACAGGAAGATGTTACTCTTCTCCATTTAGATGGAGCATGGTTTTTTTGGGGGGGGGGCAGATCATGAGTGACCAGCAGCTCCTAGCATGTTGTATGGGTACAGAGTTCTTTGACATAGAATTATTCCTGAGTTCCAGAGCCCAGGTTGGGTTTGGAGGCATGAATGTGTGCTTGGCTGAGATCCTGGTTACCTCCTCCATTCTGAGCGCCAAATTCCAGCCGTGGAATTGTATTGCCATTGTATTGAAGGGCTGCTGCCCACCATCAGTATCCAGCCCTGCAACCCTTGTACCATTCCTCATCCTGGCCTTGACATGGACCACCAGCGGGCATAGCAGGAAGGTCAGGAGCACCAGGGTTCAAACCCACCTCTGGCCCTCACAGTACTAGCTGTGTGACGCTGAGCAAATCACTTGACCTCTTTCTGAGCCCCAGTTTCCTCACCTGTAAAATGGGCACATCAGTATCCGTATTACCGACTTCCCACAGTTGTGAAAGCTTAGATGAGGTATTGGATATAAAACACTTCAAAAATTTCAGAGCACTATAGAAATGATCATGTTTTTAAATCACTATTATTATCAGTATTATTAATATCAGGCTCAGGGGCATGAGGGGAGACAGACCACCTGTTCTCTTGGTCCTCTAGGATACCTCTGTCTAACTCTGGGTCCTCAGCAGAGCAGGAGGCCTGGGCTTCGCCCCATGAGCATTTCATCCCAGTGGAAAGGTGGGATGGATTTCAGGAGGTGAAGAGGCTGGCCTCGAGGCCTGTGTTTGAGCCCATCAGTACTGTACAAAATGGGAGCCTTTCTTTGCCACACGTAGGTCATAGAATCATGGGAAGGGACCAGAGAGGCCTTTGGGTCCAGTCCCCTCGTTTTATGGAGGAAGAAACTGAGGCACAGAGAGGTTCCTTGCCCAGGGTCACATAGCTACTGTTGGAGGTGGGATCTGAACCCAAGGCAGAATGTATGTGATGATTCCCCTTTGAGAAGATACTGTTCTCATTTCAAATATTTATTATCAATTTATTGTAAAAGTAATTTTTTTCCAATAAATTTTAATCCTCACATTTAATAGTTTGGATGAAGCTGTTACCATGCACGCAGTAGTGGGCACATTTGTTGTTGTTCAGACATTCAGTTGTGTCCAATTCTTTGTGACTCTGTGAACCATAACACGACAGTGCTGTCCATAGGGTTTTCTTGGCAAAGATCCTGGAGTGGTTTGCCATTTCCTTCTCCAGTGGATTAAGGCAAACAGAGGTCAGGTGACTTGCCCAGGGTCACACAGCTAGTGAGTGTCTGAGGCCCGATTTGATCTCAGGTCTTCCTGACTCCATGCCCAGCACTCTATCCACTGAGCCTCCTGCCTCCAGCCTGACACATAGTAAGTGGTTAATAAATGCTTGTTGATTGATTGGTTGATTAGTGATCAGCCAAGTATGGCACAGTGGCCTGTCCATGAACTGGGAAGATGGCGTCGGGGCCAGTGAGACGAGGGCCTCCCTGCCCACAGATCTCGTGCTTCCTTCTTCTCTAGGACTTCTTACTCTCCAAATACAAAGTGGTCATCATCGATGAAGCCCACGAGAGAAGCGTCTACACGGACATTCTGATTGGCCTCTTGTCTCGAATTGTGTCTCTTCGGGCGAAGGTAGGAGCGCCAGGACTGGGTGGGGGAGGGGAAGGTGCTGGTCCTCGTGGCTATCCTCCCAGGGCTTTCTGAGGGCTTCCTTCCTACAGTAAGGAGCAGACATTCAGGTGGCGCTTCCGAGCTCACCCAGCACTTTACTTGTAGCATCCAGGTTTAGTGTGGTTTGTTTTTTTAATGCAATATTTCATTTGATAATCAGCATTGCACAGTGAATAGAGAGTAGACCTCAGAGTTAGGAAGACCTAGGTTCATGTGCTGCATCTGGCCCACCTAGGCTGTGTGACCCTGGACACTTAACCTTCAGTCACAGGTCATAGGATCTGTGACTTGGAGCTGCAAAACCTTGGAGGCCATGAGGTCCCCCTCCCTCATTTTATGGAGGAAACAGGCCTAATGATTGAAGTGACGTGCCTGGTGTCTGAGGCAGGATTTGAACTCAGGTTTGTTTTTTTTACTCCAAGTCCAGCGCTGAAAGGGCTGCCTTTCTAGCTCCAGAACCTGGAAGGGACCTTATTTTACAGAAGAGAAAACTTGAGGCCCAATGAGTATTTGAGTAGAACCAGTTCTGCTGATTCCAGAACAGTTTTTTTTGGGGGGGGTTAAGTGACTTGCCCAGGGTCACACAGATTTTAAGTGTCGCGTGTCTGAGTCCGGATATGAGCTTAGGTCCTCCTGACTCCAAGGCTGCAGCTCTATCTAGCTGCCCCTCTGGAACGATTTTTTAAAAGAATCATCAGTGGCTTTGGTCTTTCACAGCAGTCATTGCCTGGTATCAGGTATCTCTCCTCCCGCTGCCCTCTTCCCCCATTCGGACTTTTCTTTGTGACAGAGAAGAACAGTTTAAACAAAACTAGCAGTGTTTGCAGCCTTCTTTTCCTGTAGACCCTCCTGCCCCCACCCAAGAGGATGGAAGCATTTCAGTTAAGAGCCGTGTTTATTAAAAACCCTAACAGTCATCAATAGAAAATGTACAAACAGAGAAAATAAGAAACAAAGTCCCCCGAAAGCCATACTGTAAACTATTTACACTTGGCCAAAGGGGGGGGGAGCAGCGCAGGGAATGTAGCCTTTCCCTGGCCCATGAGGTTTGGTTTTGGTTTTCTGTTTCCCAGTGAAGATGACCTACTTACACGTGGAGAACACGTGGCCGTGTTCTTCAGTCACTGTCCCCATGTTGGCGTTTGTTGCCCCGCTTTCTCTTGACTCCTCATTCTGTGTCCGTTGGATTCAGCCAGCCCTTCTCAGGGGCCCCTGCGGGCAGAGCCCTGCATTGGGCCCTCTGGGGGGGATGGTCTTTAATTACCCCCTCCTGACTCAATCGTTAGTTGGAGGTAGACGATGGCTTCCCCCCACACGTTCTGGGTCCTTTGTTCAGGGTATGAGTTTCTGATTCCAGCACTAGGCAGGAATGCCTGATACTGAACCAGTGGAGCTTAGCAGTTGCTTGTAAGTAAGCCACTTGTCTCTGGCCTGGCAGGATTCCCACTCGCTCCCCTCTTGACTCCTTTGCAGTGCACGGAAGCGTGAGAAGGCAAGGGCCACCGGCCAGTGGAGGAAAGCCCTTTGTAGATTTGCTGCTTCCTTGCTTTATAAGTTGAGGTAGAAAACTGTGTTCTAGCTGACTCCTCCACAGCTACAGCTGTGGGTGGGATCCCTGTAGGGATTTGGGAATATCTAGATTTGTTAAACCATTTCTAGATGAGTGAACTAAAAAACAACTATTGAGCACTTACTGTATGCCAAGCTCTGTGCTAAGGGCTAGGGATACAAATACAGAAGCAAAAACAGCCCCTGCCCTCAAGAAGCTTACCTCATTTTTAAACTAGAGATTTTTGTTTATATGTTTTGTTTTCATATTGACTAGTTCTTCTCTTGGGTCACTTCCCCGCTCTCTTCCCGAAAGAGCCATTCCTTATAACAAGTAATTTTTTTGAGAGAAAGAGAAATTCAGCAAATCCAAACAACTCATCGAAAAACTGACATGATATTCATTGTTCCACCTCTGGAAGTGAGGGCTGCCCCTGTGTGAAGGAGCGGCGGGAAGAGTCTGCGCATATCTCTTACTTGGGGCCACTCTGGTTCCTTGTCATTTTGTACTTCCTAGTCTGGTTTGTTTTGTGCTCATGGTTCTTTCCATGTCTGT